>NC_139809.1:28166366-28418866 GCF_963457635.1 Microchirus variegatus
TTGATGCTTCCGACGAGTGATGAAATGTTGGCAGGTTCACCCGAGGCCTGAAGTCCTGCACAGGGAAAACAAAATACAGATTGGTACACTTCCAGACACTAAATCCAGAGTGTTAAAAGCATGTAATCATCACCTGAATAAACTGGATGGGATCCTCGGTTCCTCAGCAACAGCTGGTTGAGTTTATCTTCTCTGCGCTTTCACTTCTGAAATTACACTCTGCAGTTGCCCAAACTGGCAGTCTGTCCAGTGCACTTCAGCTCTCTCTGCCTCTCCAAGTTTGTCTTTCATCGCAGAGCATTTCTTCACCACAGAGATGACATATGAGTGGATGTGCTCGTCCCACAGCCGCTCAATGTCATCACACGCCTCCATGCCACAAACATGCACAGTTGGTCACAATTATACGAGTAAGGTGATTTCTATGGGCTGAAATATGTGCCACCAGAAACTGAATTTGAATCGTTTATATTTGAATTTGAATTGCTTAACTTGAATAATTGCATTAAAAAACTGAATTTGAATCACATAATTTGAATTTGTTTTGTTTAATTTGAATTATTGCATTGAAAAACTGAATAGTATAATTTGAAATTGTATTGTTTAATTTGAATTATTGCATTTTTGCAACGTCGATTTTTTATTTTTTTTTTATGTAATAAAAAAATAATTCACATTTAATTTAACCTTATGGTGCGTTAGGGTTTCTTTAAATGTAGCATTACACAGCACAAAAACATAACATTTATGCCTATTTAATAGGCACAAAACCTACTGTGTAACATTTCATAGAGCTGGTTATTACTGTACATTATTAAATTTTTTAAGTTATGCCCAAAATTTACTCAGTAACAGATGTAACTTAACATAGCAAAGTACAGTACTTTGGCCAGTGTTGTCAGTTTGGGACAACTTTAGTTTCATTCTTTAATAAATATCATTTTATACACATTGATCAACCTCCGTGTCGTTTCCTTTTTCCCAGGAAATATTTTATTTTCCTCCCCTCATCCCCTGGTTAACATCTTGGGAGGTAACAATTTTCAACATAACTTTGTTGTGTGTTAGTTATTTCCTAATCAGGGCTGTAACATTTACCAAATTTAATCACCAGCTATTTTGATAATCTTTAGTATTCAGTTTTTTCAGCTTCTTGTGACATTTTATTTTTAAATTTCTTATAAACAAACGGCTGCTCACTCCTGCTACAAGAGATCACTTGCACAAAAGTCTCAACACTTTAACACGTCCTGTATGATTTTGTAAACATGACTCCTGGAATTCAGCCATAAGAATAAAAATGTTTTATATCAATTTGTCATGTCAAAAGGTTAAAGTTGTAACATTTGGCATAACATTCAGTTAAATAATCGGAGTCGTCTCTCTGCCAGGTTTGTGTCCTCCTAAAGAAACTTAACGCGCTCTAATCGTGCAACCTACAATCCCATTTTAGAAATTAACTATGCAGGATATGCCTGCATCCCTAAGACGAGCAACGGATGGTTTTGCAGGGGAACATAAATCCCCTGCTGGGAGGCCTCCCAACATAACGCGCAAAAAGACTATGAACACAGAAAGGTTCAACCCCAGACTTTAGAAGGAAATAAACTCGACAGTGAGACAAGTCAGCATCAATATTGAATTATAGTTTAGTTGCACTTTGAGATTCTTTTAAAAGAAATGTAAAGTGCTTTATAAATAAAATTAATTATTAGTTTTATCAGTGAGTGACTACAAAGGCTGACGGCAGTGCAAGTTTATAACTAAAAACTGACAACAAAAGTGTGCCAACAAGAGCCAGACTTAAAAGTATTTCATAACATTATCCATGGGCTGATAACACCTAAAATCTAATGCGACTACACTTTCATATAAATCATAGTTCAGCTTCATAGATAACTCTTAAATCAACTTTAAAACCAGGCATTTAAGTGGAGACCCTGACTTAACCCAACACAGGACAAACAGACACAAGACGATAAGACACAAACAAGACAGAGCCAAACAGAGGACAGACACATGAGACAGACGAGAGAGACAGACAAAGTCAGTCCAGTAAAGTCAATTAAGAGTGTTGGTCTTGGTTCAAAGGTCAGATTAACGTCAGTCCAAGTCAGTCATCACTCACACTCCATCCAGTAACCAGGAAAATATAGTAGGAAACAAACAGATGAGAAACTGCAAATACAGTCATGACAGTACAAATTTCATAGCCATGAAGAATCAATAGACAGCTGTGAAAAATATCAGAGGAGGTAAAGTATTGGCACAGCAGCCAAGCAAAAAGACAAACTGCTCTTACCACCAAGTTTTGACTAAACTAAAACGCTATCTAATTAAGTTGGACATTCACGGATGTCCGTGCTCCTCTTCTAGATGCGCTGACAAAGGAAAGTATGTTAGGGTTAGGGTTAGTTACTTACCAACATGGATGCGCTTGGCATCCATGTGAAGTCCCTAAACACGCAAAGCCAGTCCAATAATACAAATGGGACGTGAGGGTAGGCGGCCGTCATTGCCGACTTGTATTGCGGGATGGCAGACTATGTTTGTAGATCACAAGGATTTATTTGTGCGTACTAGGGCTAACAGTTGATTAATGGCCACGATGGAAAATAAAAACAAAGAAGGGACAGTGGCCAAGAAGCCTAAACCTTGTGACATAGTGTACAAGGGAAAACATTAATTTATTTTACATTAAACTATCTACTTAAACCTAATTTAAGATCTGGTCCTCCATCACTATCCCTCAAATTACATTATTTTTAGAAACATCTTCATTAAAATGAGCAAGAGGGCCAAGGACAGGACAGATCGGCACGGCGGCCGGAAGAGCGATGAGCCCGTAGGCCTGGTGTTACTTACTTTGACGGAAAGTCCGAAAGTTGGAAAGAAAAAGTGCTTTGGCCCACAAGGTATGAAAAACAACAAAATGTATATTTCCCTACTCTGCAAACCCTATCACACAAGGTAGCGCCCCGAAGAATAAAATATGGACTCACCACTTGTCGACGGAAACTAAAAAAAGGAAATGTTAGTGTTCACAACCTATCTTCACAACATATCTACTTTAACGTGAACTGCTGAACAGAATCTCAACTAGTTAGTCTCGTCTTGGTCGAAAGGTCAGGTTAACGTCAGTCAAAGTCACTCTGACACTCTCTGCATCTTTCAGACAAGAGAGAACTTCATACACTGCATCAATCAAGCACCTCATTCGTTCAAATCACTCGTTCAGCAGTTCGACAAATTTAACCAAGGAGGACCAGATTAACCAGGAACAAGCAAAGCCGACCTGTGGCAAATGCTCCGTTTAAGCCATTTGACAGATGGAAAGCAGGAGAAGAGAAAGATCGTGGCCATGTAACAATGCACATAGATAGAGGCCAAGTGGCCGAGAGAGCGGGTACATGGCGGACACCCAGAATTAAGTCATGACACCTACAAATTGAATGTCTTCATGACGATCAATCTGGGGAAAACAAACAAAAGAAATGTTTTAGTCAAGTAGCCAACCTCAAATATGTTCAATATAGAGTACGTACATAGTCAGAATTGATTGTAGAATAAAGATGATTAAGGTTTAAGGAATGCCTTCAAAGTTAAAATGTAAAAATGTCAGGAGCTCATACAGCCACACTAGTTTTTAAATACCAAAACCTTTATATTTTATACATTTGTGATTGAATATTATGATATATTGCCTTTAGCTAAATACATTATGTTGTTCAGCCATAACGTTTCCATTGGGGTAGTGAATTGTTTCTAAAAAAAAAAAGATGTCACTCACCTTCTTCCATAGTGGCTTTTGCAAATGACGGGTCCGACCAGGTCTCCGTGAGCATGAAGCAGAAGGTTGTTCCTTTTAAAAAAAAGTTTGTATTTTAATGACAACATTAAAAGTTTAGAATAATACATATATACATACATATATATATATATATATATATATAAACACACACATACACGTGTAACCCTGAATCTGGCTTTAAACATTTAACATAATTAAAAAAACAAATTAATCTTTCCAGTGGAACAAACTCAATAGTAATGACCATGAACGCAACAGTGATTTAACATAGCACCGCGTTGCGTTCAGGGACAACACCGCTAATCGAGCGGCGAGCTGCATAAACTATAAATTATACATACATACATGTATACATATATATAAATAAACACACACATACACGTGTAACCCTGAATCTGGCTTTAAACATTTAACATAATTAAAAAAAAATAATTAATCTTTCCAGTGTAACAAACTCAATAGTAATGACCATGAACGCAACAGTGAATTAACATAGCACCGCGGTGCGTTCAGGGACAGCACCGCTGATCGAGCGGCGAGCTGCACAAACTCTGCCGCTACATGTGACTGTATCAGACTAATAAAACGATCGACACAAGGATAAAACCGAACAGTATATCGCTTAAAAAGACTCAACTACCCTAAATAATGTGGCGTAATCGCCGTCAAATACCACTGAAATGTCTAAAATCTCAGTATTTAACAGGCGAGTCGGATGTGTATGTGTATAAAACGTGATTAGTAGTTACAATTACTATTATTAATAATAATAATTAATAATAATCACCGAGCCCTACTGCTTGGCAAACATTGAGCCAAGGCTAAATAATTACAATAACTAACAGTACGGCAAACATTTAACTTACAATGACACCTAGCTTGAACCAAAGCTGAAAAGGGGCAACTAGCTAAGATTAGGTCAGAATTGAGCCCGACAGTGAACGGATAAAAGTTAAAAGAGAATATTATTCAACCCACAGAGTCACCATTAAGCTAACAAGAGTTACTCACCATTCTGAACGTGTCACAAGGCTGGACCAGGTCAGAACACGCTATCTCGGAGCTCCTTCTGCGTACACGAGCTAATGCACCTGAAGGCCACCTTTTCGGCGTCTGACGTCACGCCAGGTTAGTCTTCTTTGCCAACCAACAAACAACGATTTTGTGCATTGTTGTTGCCAACAAGTTCCCTCCTTCTGGAACTTTCTTTGTTTCTGTAATTCGAGTTCAAGTTCTTTTCTTCTTTCGTTGTAGTTTTGTTTTTCAAGACTTTCTTTGCGTCTTTTTCGAGTTGCGGCAGCTCGTGTTCACTCCTCTTCAAATTAAACTCCACGGTGAGGAGAACCAATCAGCGGCCATCAGCTGATTGGTTCACCTGCGTGAGGATGAGCCAATTTGGTGCATTACCGCCACCATGTGGTATGGAGTCTACATGAAAATGTTCGCAACGCTACTACAGCGTGCAGACATTTTCTCAATCAACAAATAGACATTTTCCCATTCTAATTGCTGTAGTAGTTGCCAATGGTAGACAGCTACTTACTACAGGTGACGTTTTGTTGATATGTGCCATTATTGTGAAACGGTATGAAATTAAATATTTAAAATATTCACCAAAAATCAACAAAAATATATTTACTCATTCTGATTGCTGTAGTAGTTGCCAATGGTAGGCGGCTACTTACTACAGGTGACGTTTTGTTGATATGTGCCATTATTGTGATAAAGTATGAAATTAAATATAAAAAAAATTCACCAAAAATAAAAAAAGACATTTTCTCATTCTGATTGCTGTATAATAATAATATTAATAATAATAACAATAATAATAACAATAATAATAATAAATAATAATAATTATAGCCTACATGTCCTTCTCCCTGTCAGTCGCCGTCTCGAGAATTAAGAAACGAAAAACAAGAAAAGGAATTTGCAAAAAAAACACATTTGGGCCGTTATTTTGTTTTGTTTCTTTCGTTTTCAGTATTTTGGTAGAATACGAAAAAAAGAATAAAGGAGCACTGTTTCCGTTTTTTTTTTTTCATTTTTGGGTTGACTACGCCCCTTTTCCCTTTTTACTGTATATATTATATACAGTATATCATTTGAAATATCGATGAAGGCATCAATTCAGATGCAATGCTTTAATGTTGTTCAGAAGTTTTTGTGAGATTATTATCCTGATTATTGTCATGATTATTGTTGTTGTTATTCTTATTCTTTTTATTATTATTATTGTTATTAATAATAATATGAAAAAAAGGAAAATTGTTTTTTTATGGACAAAGGCTGAAACTTTCATAATATTTATATAACTACATAAGCTTTTGCTTCTTCCGCTTTCCCTTTCGGCCATGTGTATGAATTAAACTAAGATGATGTGTGATGATGTTTGATCTAACTGACATGCCCGAAATAAACAAACAAACAAATAAATAAATAAATAAATCAAAATAACACCCACTAGTTTAAAAATAAAAATAAAATTCACATTTGAAACTGCAAAGCGACATGAATGTCAGTCAGTTAGACATTCAATATTTACAAAGCCGAATCAGTCTCATCTTCCTGTATCTTCGTAGATATTTTTCGCACGGGATTTTGAGCGGAACGCGAGATTTCTTCGGTATCCAAGGAGACGACGGCGGCGTTCAGAGAGCAGAGAGAGAGAGAGAGAAATGGGCGTCGGAGTGTGTTTTGTTGTTGTTGCAGGGGAGACTTTTAGACGATGGAGCTGCCAGAAACGATCAGAAAACGCCTAGAAGACTTCTCTCGAAACGTCCTGTTTGACCAGACTCGCGTTTGGGCTCGAACGGAGAGCGATGCGTGTTTTCTTCACGGTGAGACCAATGTTTAAACACAGCTAACGTCCCGGGCGAAGCTAGCTTTCATGTTAACACGGCTAACAAGCGTCACAAAAACGCGTGTACGGGCTTCGTGAAAACACAGTGGTTTACTGCAGAGTTAGTCAAGTCTTATCGTCTGTGATTATCTAATCTAATCCACTGTTTTCCCCAGACAAGCGGGTTCTGTCCAGCCTTCCCCTCCAGATGTCTCTGTACTTTAACATGTGGTTCTTCCCCCTGTGGTGGATCAGTGAAACTACCATGTTACAACTCAAGGTAAAGCTCCTGTAGCGCTGTCACGGCTACACATGGATACACATTACTTAGTAACAACTAAGGAGAAACTGCACAATATTTCACAAATCTAATGTAAAACATGCAAGACCATGATATGTTATTGTATCTCAAAGTGTATTTGCACAATGCGTGAACGCATGGAGGGAATTAAATTTTGATAAATAGTTATTTCCCAACTCCTATTCTGCATTATGAACCTCTGTTTCAACAACAAACACAAAGTCTTTCACCGTATTTAAAGGTCCAGTGTGTAAATAGTAGTGTTTTTTGTAATTTTGCAGAAACTGAAAATGAAATAATGACACTTTTTTTTTTACATACTCAAAAGTGTACAATCAT
This sequence comes from Microchirus variegatus, assembly GCF_963457635.1. Classification (NCBI taxonomy): domain Eukaryota; kingdom Metazoa; phylum Chordata; class Actinopteri; order Pleuronectiformes; family Soleidae; genus Microchirus; species Microchirus variegatus. Next base: position 28,173,660 of record NC_139809.1, read on the forward strand.
CTAAACGTGTTTTGTTGATGTAACTGTGATGTATTCAACATCGACTCACTTATTAGACATTATACCTGTGGGTAATAATAAAATAAAGAACTAAAGATAAACATAGAAGAAGAATATTCAGCTGTAACATACGACTTCACCAATAAATAATGCAGAATTTAACACACTGTACCTTTTAAAGTATTTATTGTTTTGGCAGAAACATATCAGTCTAAACCATAACAGAAGAAATGTGTAAGTTGATGATTAGAATATTAAGTGGAATATTAATATTAAGTGGATCTTGCTGTATTTTTATTAACAGCATTACTGTTTTTGAAGCTGAATCACGTGAATCTTAAAGGTGCATTATGTAATAAATTTAAAGCAACTGGCCATAAAATCCTCTTAATATGTCACAGAGACTGAGGAATAATGTTCATATAACAAACTGAACAGTACAGACAAAATATTTGCATTAAAAAAAATCATGTTTATGTTTTGAAATCATGTTTTGGCCACCTACCACCGTCTACCAATCATTGCAGTCAGTAGAGTCTCAGCTTCTGAGCAACCACGGGTTGCCAGTTACGTCAGAAAACCAAACATAAAAGACCTCAGTATTTTGAATTTGAATGTAGTAACTGTTTTTGGCCACATTCTTACATATGGCACCTTTAATTCACTTAATTTACCTGTGCTTGTCCTTCCTCTCAGTATCCCTCCTTACCAGACTACTACAAGTTCATCCTCGTGACTGTCCTCGTTCTGATGACTCTGTTTGAGGCCATTAGACTTTACCTTGGTTATACGGGGAACTTGCAAGAAAAGGTGACCAAATACTGTGGTTGATTTAAAAAAAAAAAAAAAAACACAGCTCACACAGTACAAGGGGACATTCATCACAGTGTGTTTTAGGCAGAGAGTGTAATTCGTGTTCTGCTTGTGTCATGTTTATGGAAGGTTCCAGAGCTGGCTGGATTCTGGCTGCTGAGCATCCTGCTGCAGTTTCCTCTCATCCTGTTTCAGCTCCTGAATGAAGCCATCCTCATACAGCCCCTGGAGAGAGCCGTTCACATAGTTCTTACTATATTCATTCTCACACAGGTATGATTATGATTCTCTTATAAACTTAATACAGGTACATACGTACAGTATATTGATGTGTGATGGTTTAATTGATTGAAGTGGTGTTCTTCATCCAGGCTGTCGCTGGGTTTGTGGCACTGCGGGACATGGTGAGACACACAGCAGACCAGTTTCATCTTAGACAGTTCGACTGAAGTCTGCACTAACCTCTCGGCTACATCTGGACTCACCAGGACATGTTGACTTCCTGGTGTAAGAATTAGTGCCATCTAATGGCGAGACTGCAGATTGCAACTCACAGAAGACTCATCCGCTCACCTGTACATTTCCCAAGAGGGACGAGAAACTACAGTTTTGTTTTTGTAATAAGCTTCCACATGTGATTGTGAAACACATGCTCTGGCTGGTTTGTTCATTTCAGCTGCTGTAGCAACTTTGCAGCACTAGACGACAGCCTCTATGAAGCAAGACCATAATATAAAAGGCTTATTTTAAGGCCGTGAAAACCAAGTGTTTTTTATTTAGTCAATTATACTTTTATACAAATGTCCTTATGGGTTGTAAATCAGATTTCTTTCAACAAACCTTCCTAAACATCACACACTGGACCTTAAACACCACCCAGACCTTTTGGATTAAGGGTTGTACATGTTTTGTATAATTCAAGAGGGAGAATGCTATATTTTTTACTTGTATTCACATTATATTTGTAAAGTTTGCACTGTTTGTGTAGTTATAGTAATAAAATAAAATCTTCTTGCACAGTATGCAGTGTAGTGTAGTTGTTTTGAGGTGCTGTTTATCGTCAATAAATGTCGTTCTAACCAGTATCAATACTGAGCATTAGTATTGGGTTTGTAATTACCATTCAATACAACTTAAATGAAGTAAATATCGCTTACAGTATCACAATGTAATGTAGAAAATGATTGTGCAATTGTCGTTGCATATAACTATTTTACTTCTTCTTCTTTTTTCTCCATACAAGTGTCCTGGTAATTGTATAAATGAGGTGAGAAACAGATCATTCTAATTACATCCATCCATCCATTATCTACCGCTTTATCCTATATACTGTAGGTTCACATCTCAGACCACAAAGAAAAAGTCAGTCTGAAGTGCTCAGATTATAAAGTTGAAGCCAGGGGTGCCCGTCCAATTAGACCAGGGGTTCTCAAAGTTTTGATACCTGAGGGCCAATTTAGGAACCCAACATTGGACTGAGGGCTGCCAAAGGAAAAAAAAAAAAACAGAAAGAAATCCCATTTGTAATAATTTTAATGACCAGATTGCAGTTCTACAGTTTAGCGTTAAGTAATATAAGCATTAATATAATAACGCTTTATAATTTACTGGGTAATTACCCAATATTTTGGCCACTGTTCTTACCTTCTAATTACAGGTTAATACCAAGTAACACATTTCTGTTACCATATATTTACTGGGTAAATAGCTAGTAATTGGGGGCTGTAGCTACCTGCTTATTACCAGCTTATAACCCAATTATACACTAAAATTCACCATATAGAAACCAGGTAAATACCCAGTATTTTTGTTTACACTTATTGGTCTGTATCCAGTAATGTCCAATAAACATTTAACAAGCTTAGTAGCTCCTGGATTAAAACTATCAACTGTAATTCATTGCGGGCTGCCAGAAATGTTTCTGCGGGCCGCCATTGGCCCCCGGGCCACACTTTGAGAACCAATGGTTTAAGCCCTAAAGTGGAGCAGACTGTGACGGTCTTGTGATGGCGACCACTGCCTCTTGCGGGTCTGTCCTTTTTTTACTTTGTCTTCTATCGTGATAATGTCTGAGGCCTTCTGTCTGAAGTTTACTGAGAGCGTCGCTCTGTGGATGTGGAAGTTTCATCTTCAAGAGTCCTGAAGGCTTTGACACCGGAGTCTCTTTACAGAGTCTGAAGAAAGGAGGAAAAAAAAGGAAGATCTTAAAATGATTGGAAAATGAATGAGGTGAAATCCTTGATTATAGAGAGATAAAGTGAACTTTTTACCGTTTTCCTCTGAGATCTGAGGTTTTCAGCACACACAAACTGCTGTGTGCTTCAGTTTCTCTGCGGGAGAGATCAGGCGTGATGTCTCTCTGCTTCCGCTCTCCAAATGGTAAACATCCAAACACAGACAAACCTACTGAATAAATCCAAAAAAAAGCCTAGTTACACATTGTACATATACTCAGAGAAAAGAACCAAGAATATCAGTGTGGTTTCTCTGTACATCAAAAGAACAAACCTTTGGCGGGATCATCCTCCTGCTCCTCAGTCTTGATGACATCTGTGCGTGAGGGGGAGGAATCATCGGGCACATGGTAACATTCAGATGACCATAAAGATCTCCTGTCTCTGTAAATATGGTGGTTGTTGATCTTGTCGCTGGCGAAAGTTGGCAACAGGCGCTTTGTTGTGTCTGGAGCCATCTTGACACAGAGTGATGAGGGAGACCTGCCACAGACATAACATTTCATGAATCTGATTAAAAAAAAAAAAAAAAAAAAGAGAAGAATCACATTCCATTCTGAAGTTTACCTGTAAGACGTTGACAGGGAAGGCAGCAGCCCTGCAAAAAAAAGAAAGATGTTTTGTTTTTAATCTCATATGAGCTCCAAACTAAATGAAAGATCTTCAGATTTAAATTCGAGTCTTTCTGGAACTGCAGCGTGCATGCAGACAAACCTCTGCAGACGTTATAGGAGACGAGCGACGGTCGAGAGCAGCGATGCTGTTGCTGGCTGTGATGCATGAGGTTTGGTGTTGGTAGAATGAGAGCACTCAGACGTAAAAGCTGAGAGGAGCATCGCCGCTGTCCTGTATCCATCTGCTGGTCCTCTGAGAAAACAGTTCCATGTGATACAAATACACCAATGGTTGAAAAATACATGCTTACAGACTACATTTAGATTCAATAATTAAATTCAATTGTTTTATGAGTCTTCACAAAGCCTCCTTAATATTTACATATGAAAAGGCAACATTATACTCCATAAAGAAAGTCCCTAGCATGAATCCTGGTTTGACAGGGAAACTTCCTGCTGTGAGCTTTACAAAGGCAACATAATCAACTATAACTTATAGAATAAATGTACTACTAAATTAATGGCAGTGGTGAATTAGACACTTGAGACACTGTGAAGATAATGTGTAGAATGGCTGGGCCGCCAAATTAAACCTGTTACCTGTTTGGCGATGCAAGTATGAGGCCCTCACTTTGTCAAGACAGTCGTCCTAAAGCACAGATTAATGTCAAAGTTTAAATGGATTAAATCATGTACAAATGATGTGAACGTTTAGTGAAACAGTCATATTTACCTTGGTAGGCTCACATCCTCGCCACAGCCTTACCTGACTGACCTCAGGGTTCAGATTTGAATGAGGAATGATCGCCGCTTTTTTGGTCAAACCATTCACCTTCACAAAACAAACAGACATTATTAGAAACATTGCAGCAAACCCTACGTTGTTTGTCTGGTCGGCTCCATCTTCTGAACCGTTTCACCTTCTCCCGTTTCATACCTGCCATTTTGTCCTGTGCCGTCCAACAGGTTTCTCTGGGACGACCTCTGTCGCCGTGGGCTCGTGTGGCTGGCTGGACTCCTGCAATGATCGTTCAAATAATTAGGCTTGTCAGTAATAAGTAATACAACCCTGATTCCAAAAACAAAACATTGGGGACACTGTTTAATTTAAACATAATAAAACGGAATGCAATGATTTCCTAATCATGTTAGACCCATGCTCGCTTTATTACAGGTTTTAGCCACTGGTTTGGGGTTATTGTGTCCATTTGTTGCAGTCATCGAGGTCAGAATATACAGAACATGTGTATTTTTACTCATGTTCTAAGCAATCTGTTGGGTTAAACAATAATCAGACAGTGGTGTATAATCACTAATAAACCATTTATTATCTTACAACATTTTTTGGACTGCTTTGTGGGACTGTGTTCATCTTCACTCGCTCTTGTCTCAGCCTGCTCCTCTCCTTACGACTCCTTAAACGCTTCTTCTTCTTCTTCTTTTTCTTCTTCACTGCCGTTCCCTGTGGACGAGAGCAGCAGAGGAGTTTGTGGTAAACTGGCACGAGAGAAGACGCAATCCCGTCAAAGAGGTCAAGGTGTAAACGTGTAACCTCTGGATGGACAGTGTGGTTCAGCAAATGTACTGGGAGTCCGTCTGAATCGGAACTATTTGAACCACTGGTGCTGTGAAAGTAAACGAAAAGAATAATCACATTTAAGATGAATATGAGTGCATGTTATACCTATCAAATGTAGCAGTATTAAAAGTAATAATCAGGGTCTTTTAAAGACCATAATGAATACAATTTAAGACCCATTTCAAATCCGTACTGGCAAAAAGTACAAAAGACTTGAAGGAAAATTGGAGCCGCAAAATCGTTGAACTTGCAATTCGGCTTAGCTGTGGGCTTTCGTTAAGTTTTCTCCGCTGCAATGCTAAGCTGTAACACACCGTGGCGTGCGCACACAGCACGCTAGCTAGTGGTGCTCGATAAATGTTTTAAATAAAAGTAACGTTGATAGATTTTCAAGACCTTTCAAAATTGTATTTAAGACCTTTTATGAGATTTAAGGAGAATTTAAGACATTTTAAGGCCTTAAATTCAAATTATTGGATTTAAGACTTTTTAAGACTTTTTAAGACCCCGCGGATACCCTGAATAATATAGGCATAAATATAAGTTTCACCTGGTTTCCAGGTCAGACATGGAAATGTTACAGTCAGTGCCCAAATCTTTGCCGAGCCTCTCTGTGACCTTCTTTCTCAACAGTGCTGCCAACTCTGCCAGGCAGTAAGTCATCTGAAATGAAGGGCACACAATCCTCTCTATCACAAAAGTCAAACTTTACAAATCTTATTATGAGACTTAAAAACAGTTACTACATTCAAATGCAAAATACCGAGGTCTTTTAGGTATCGTTTTCTGACGTAACTGGCAACCTGTGGTTGCTCGGCAGCTGAGACTCTACTGACTGCAATGATTGGTAGACGGCGGTAGGTGGCGCCACATGCCAAAACATGATTTAAAAAAAAAAACATGATTTGCAGTCTGCAAAATATTTTTTTTATTGCAAATATTTTGGCTGTAATGTTGTTGTTGGTGAGTTCAGTTTGTTATATGAACATTATTCCTGAGTCTATGTGACACATTAGGAGGATTTTATGGCCAGTTGCTTTAGATTTATTACATAATGCACCTTTAATGATTTCTTTCTCACCTTCGTTGGATCAGGGTCGCAGTAATCCAGCAGGGTGTCAGAAAAATAAAAGCCCATCGATTTCAGGTCTCGAGTAGAAAAGTGTGTTCCTCTCCTGTCACCTAACAGTTTAACGGAAGAAAGCTCCTCATACGAACTCCTCGACGTGCAAGTTTACAAACACAAACATCACAACACTGCGTTACCCAGAGTGGAGCCTCCAAACGTGGCCTCCATAGTGTAGCTGTTTCTGATGCCAAGTCTCCACATGGCAATTCGTCCTGTTCCCTCTTTGCTCTTCTGCACCCTGAATTTACAGCTCTTGAAAGAGAACTGTGGAAAACGGTGTGCTTTAGCTGTTGCAGCTAAATGAACCCTGCTTCTGAGCATGATTACACATATTGTAAACAATGTAGTAGTAGACTGGGAAATAATGAATTAATATGGGGACTAACACATTGGGAATTAAAACAAATAAAAAGGCTTGGCAAAGTCCAATAATAATAAATATAACTGTACTTCTAACAAGCTTATATAATGTTGATATGTTATTCAGATCACTATAGGTTTCACACTGTTTGACTTTACCTTGTCGATGGCGTTCTTGCTCATCATGAGTGGAAAAACTCTTTCCTGAAGCTTCAGAGAAGCATCACCTCGGTCGCTGCAGCCATACATGAAGACGTTGTTTTTGCGATTGTGGCCATGAAAGTCACAATAGAGACAAACATCCATCTCAGCCACCAACCTGCAGGAAATACAGAGCAGAACAGAAAGGTTTGTTGTATTTATCAACGTAGTAAAACAGACAGAATGTTGAAGGGGACAATTGAAGTTTACTTCTCAGGACACACAGGAAAATACACATTTCCAAAATGGCACACCTTTAAAAGTGTGAAACGTGTCACATCTTGTGTTTGTTCATGCGTGTGTGCCTGTTGTGGAGATTTTTTTTATCAGGTGAGACCACCAAGGATGGAGTCTCTGGTGTCCAGTGATGAGTTAAGTTGAGATGCTTTATTGGAAACGTCAAACATGAACAAGGAGATGTTAAAGGTGCATTATGTTATAAATCTAAAGCAACTGGCCATAAAATCCTCCTAATATGTCACAGAGACTCAGGAATAATGTTCATATAACAAACTGAACTCACCAACAACAACAGTACAGCCAAAATATTCGCATTAAAAAAATTAAAAAAATTGCAGACTGCCAATCATGTTTTTGGCAATGGTTTTCATCATTTTTATATCGCTATTAACAAAGAAAATACTTAATTTGTATCGCACTCGTTTCGCTGCTTTCGTCGCGAACCTTTGTTATGTCAAAACACGCAATGCATTCTGGGTAACCCTTGCTCCCAAGGGTGGTCTCGGAAAATCTCAATATTGAGGGCGAAACAGCCCTTAAACTCGCCCCTCAACTTAATTTTTCTGAGAATCGGGACAGCACTTGCACTAGAGGGAGCGCGCATTTTTGAGATTGAGGGTTAAGATTGAGGGTTAAGCAAGGAATTGGAATTCAGGGTGCCAGAGTTACACAGAGGTGCAGCCGGCCTTGTCCTGAGTTTGTTAGGCTTGTGTTTTTTGGAATGTGAAAGTTGCTCATTTAAAGAAGGCAGAATAATACATTATTTCTCTTTTCCCTACCTTTTCACCATGTTTAGTGTGTGCAACACACAGGGAAAAGAATCCCTGAGCACTGTCTTGTAGTTCCTGTTGAGGTCCCTTCCTGCCAGAGAGCAGCGGTAATTCCCCACCACCACACCATCAGGGTTCAGCATCGGCACAATCTGCAGCAGAAAATAAAAGACTGTGTTTAATACACACAATTACAGCATACAATAAAAAAGCAATAACTTCATGATCATAATAATATAGTCTAAATAAAACAGGTTTGAGGTCCCTAACCTTAAAAACAAAAGTGTCCCTGAGTAGCTGAGCATCTTCTGAGTCTCCAAGCAGGAAGTCCAGCAACCCCTCCATCATCCAGGACCCGTTGGTTTCTCCAGGATGCACTCGGGCCGTCACCACCACAGCTCTCTTTTTCCCGCTCTGCAGCTTGGCCTCGGCGCGATTTGTTATCGTCATCACATACACCGTGTTCCCAGCGAGGCTGTGGCACAGCACTCGCATCGTACAGTAAGACACAACCTTCGGGTTGGAAGAGATATGTCCGAGGTAGCGTTGCAGGCGTGAGTAGGTGTAGGGGTAGCAGTGGGACAGGTAGCAGGTGTCTGAGTCGTAAGGGAAGCGGAGCGTCCAGGTGAGTGAGTACAGGGGAACGGCGTCACTGTTGTTCTCCTTCGTATTCTAAACAGAGACGATAGGGATTGGTTTCAAGAGTTCTACAACTGTGATTTGAATGAATGAATGAATGTTTTTTATTTCGGACTAATATACATTGAGACATTTACATGTCCATTTCACAAATAATGGTAAAAAAAATGCCTACTCCGAAAAGGAGTAGGCTGAAGCCAAGGGCTTATTATAGCCTATCCTTTGCTGTATCCTGAATTTTATTCAAACAATATGGCATCCGTTGGATGATAATACACAAATAAGAAAATAAATATATAAAAAAGGAAACAAAGATAAATGTATTGCATTATATTATTTAACAATAATAATACTATATTATATACTAATATGGGGTCTATTGTGGTGCTATTTTAATGTTAATATAGGCTACCAACATAATTACTAAATATCTTTATAACTGTTTATCGTTTTATATTTAAACATTTTTTTGAAAACATAGATTGAGCTACGTTTTCAAAAAAAAATTAAAAAATTTTTTAGGTCATGCTGCTCTGGGAGCTTTTGAAATGTGTGTTTTATTTAAAGGGATACTTCACCGATTTGAATGTGGCTTTGTATTGCTAGAATAGCAGTAGTATTTTTTTTTTTTAAATGTGCTTCCCTCCCTCAGTTTTTCACTGAGTTGTAAAAAAATCTGTTTTCCATTTCAAAATTTGCCCTACTGTGATGCAAAACGCGTCATTTGACTCACAGTAGGGCACATTTGGATAAGGGAAAACAGATTTTATTACAACTCAGGGAAAAACTGAGGGAGGGAAGCACATTTTCTAAAAAATACTACTGCTATTCTAGCAACACAAAGCCACATTCAAATCGGTGAAGTATCCCTTTAAATACAGATTTCAATTTTGCAGCTTATCAGTGTTTTCGACAATTTTGAGATAGTGGTCCAATAATAAAAATAGTAATGTCCTCCAATCTTGGCTTAAAAATTTAATTTCTACTTTTCTACCATCAGTTCTGTCTATCTAAAGATGATTAAATGTTGAATTAATTCTGCTTCTGCTTCAATATTCATTCAGCTAATTTGCCTTTTTCAAACTCACGTCAAAAAATTCCCTTACCGGACTGGAGTTACGGTAATATTTGATGTTGGAGCCGACGCGTTGCCATCCAACACCTTTCTCTTTGGCAGCTTTCTCAGAGTAGAGGAGAGGTTTCATCCCCAGAGAATACAGACTGCTGCTCTTCATCAAGTTCACAATAGTGAAGCGGTAGGTCGCTCCAGCTTTCGTGTTCCTGACTCTGAAGTAGAACCACTGCGTGTGCTTTCTGGTGTACATGTCTGTGCGTAAGGTGAGCTCATATTCATAGTCACCGCTGGAGGAGAGAGTGGAAAAAGAAGAAAGTAACTTGACCTGGAGGGGGAAATTAAGTGTGTCATGATGGTTGTGCTGCAGCTGATCGATTCGAAGATTCTGCTGCGGAGACTCACACTTGCACGGCTTTCTGCAGGTTCCCGCTCTCAAAGCGTGACTCAAACTCAAGGGTGAAATCTGTCTGACTGATGTCAGGAGTGGCCCTTTTAACGGGTCCTCTGCTCCCTCCAACACGAGAGCAGGTGAAATACGGCTGTTTAGTGGCTGAAACGGAGACAGAACAACAGGAAAACAGTCAAGAGAACAGTTTTCAACATTTACACCCAGGGAGTGTGATATATATACAGTACTGTGCAGAAGTCTTAGGCCACCATTAGATGTGTTGTTTTAGTTATGATATAACGACAATAGAGGATCATTATTTCTATTTCACTTTGCTGGAACACATTCAGAAAATATGTATGCAGATTTTTTTTGTTGTTTACCAAAAAAAACATCCTCTACATGTGTCAAGTATTTAGTGTGATCTGCCCTTACACTTGAACAATAACACAGCTCTGTTAATACTGGAGTGGAACCTTCATTAATGTTACTGGTAAATCCGGTGTTTGTCCTACTATTTCATTTATATGAAAATATCTGATGTAAATCTGCTCGCTAATGTATAAGACCAGCTTTAAGTCGCATCACTTCATTCCAAATTCACATAATCACAGAATTTGACAGACAGAAAAAAAAACAACAGAGCTGGTTGGAACTTTTGCACAGTATTCATTAGTCAGGTTGGTTTGTGCACCCTAAGAGGCTAAATACTGTACATTTATGGAGTAAGGTGTATTTAAAGGTGCCATATGTAAGAATGTGGCCAAAAACGGTTACTACATTCAAATTCAAAATACAGAGGTTTTTTTTAGGTTTCGTTTTTTGACGTAACTGGCAACCCCGTGGTTGCTCGGCAGCTGAGACTCTACTGTGTATGTAGATCATATTATGATTTTTCAACCAGACAAAATGTCAGTTATTTTATTTCTAATTGTGTATTTCTAATGTATTAATTCATTGCTTTCCAAATGGCGATGTGGAAAAGGCCAACACAAGCCCACATCTGACAGGGAATATAGCCAATACTGCAGGGTGTCACCTGGGGTGGCGCAACAAATGGGAGATGGGACCCCCCGATTATTAATGGGTATTTCGCACACTGCTAATGGGTATTTGTTACACACTGGATAAGCTTTAGTGTCACAAGTTACCATGGTCAATACAGAATACCACTTTCCCTCTTTCCTCTCCCACTGGCAGTGGTGTCCTCTCATGTCCTGTGGGCTGATAAAAAGGCTCTGGCTCTGGAGGGTCCCACTCTATAAACAACAAAACAACGCTCACTGTCATTACTTGTTAACAGCGGCAGAAAAATGAGACACAATTGTTGAGCTAAAACTGTAAATGACCTATGTGATGGACGATGTCACCGATGACCTCGCACTCTGCGGGCCAGTGCGGGCGGGAAATAGACGGAAAGTTAACCAGGTCCCGCGGAGCCCTGAGACTAAAAACAGGTCGGCTGCCATCGAAATCTACGAGCAGCTGCCTGGTCCGCAGAGTCTGGCGCAGGTTTGCAGACACTGAAGGGGAACATGGATCACACCTCAGGAACAGTACAGATATGCATTTTTCATCAAGTCTGCCCCACCTCACCTTGACCGAACACGCTAGAGAGGGATTATTAAGCTGCACACGATTACAACTATTGTCTCATTCACAAAAGCACTCTTGTTTAATAAATAATGATGTAGAATAAGGGATGATGAGATCTAATTTACACCTGAGCATTAGAGATAACTATTGGATGAAATCTAAAGGACTGATGTAAATTTATTTTAAAACAGCAAAAAAACAACCCTATTAATCAGCTGCCCGATTAATCAATATAGGCCTCTACTGAGCTACACTTCACTGCATTATTAGCCACACATAGTTGCAGTCTTGTATAAAGTAAAAGTACCTGAAGTGTCTTACCAGAAAATGACTTTGGTAGAAGTTGAAGTCACTTTTTATAATATTCCTTAAAAGGTGCCATATGTAAGAATGTGGCCAAAAACGGTTACTACATTCAAATTCAAAATACCGAGGTCTTTAAGGTTTCAGTTTTTTGACGCAACTGGCAACCTGTGGTTGCTCGGCAGCTGAGACTCTACTGACTGCAAAGATTGGTAGACGGCGGTAGGTGGCGCCACATGCCAAAACATGATTTCAAAACATAAAAAATGATTTGCAGTCTGCAAAATATTTTTTTTAATGCAAATATTTTGGCTGTTGGTGAGTCTCTGTGACATATTAGGGGGATTTTATGGCCAGTTGCTTTAGATTTATTACATAATGCACCTTTAAGTATAGGGCATTTACTGTACAGAAGTACTAAAAAGTAATTTTCTAATATAAAATATACTACAGTTTTTAGAAGTTTTTTTTTTAATTGTAAAGCAGCTCATCAAGAAAAGCTCTATACAAATTCACCAACTCTTCTTCTGATTTTATTTGGTAGTAATTAGGGCTGTCAAAAGATTAACATTTTTAATCAGATTAATCACAGGGTAGCTGTGGATTAATCACGATTAATCATGATTAATTACCATTTGTAAATATGCCAAAAAAAATCAAATTTTCTCTTTATATTGTTGTAGGAACGGAGAGATAAATAAAGTATGTGAAAATATAAATGTAAAGAACAATAAAATACTGTAAATAACTTGTAAAAACCTATACAAACTTAGTAAAAAAATTAACATTACATTGTATAAAAAACCTACATTATATGACAATATAAATAAATAGAAAAAATGCTGTAAATAACTTTTTTTTTTTTAAACTATACATTGCACTGTAAATAACTCACATTATAAACAAAATATAAAGTATAGACGTTAAATAGTTTTCTTACTAAACCCACAGCAGGAAATTCCTCATTAGCACCTGCTTCTCCTAGTTAGCAATAGCATCAGCTAGCATTCTGACGCTAATGTTAGCTGACTGTGTCCCCGTTAGTTAGACAGTGACTATTAATGTTATGATTATATCATCATCATCTGCGCCAGCAGCGCCACTTACAACTGTGTGTCTTTCTTTCTTTTTTCTTCCTCCTCTCTTTTTTCTTCCTCTTCTTACTTCCTGATTGATAACTCCTCTTCATTTTCACACAGGTTAACGTGAGGAGACGTGGGGCCTCTTTAGGGAGGTTTCCTACTGAGATGTCATTGCAAATCAACTCTTGTTGTTTAAGGGAGACGGGGGGTGCGGCTGCTCACTGACGCATTTAGGCTCCGAGTGTCGGGAGCCCCCCTATCGGCTCGGGTCCCAAGCAGTTGCCCGCCGCCTTGCCTGTTCATAAACTGCACGTCTACCCGTAGCGCGATGAAAGTGAGAAAGTGCGTTAATGCGTTTAAAAAAATTAACGCGTTAAATTTCACAAATTGTTCATCCTGCGTTAACGCGTTAATTTTGTGAAAACAGCTTACATTGCCTTTGGTCAGTAGACTTCTCCTCCTCTTCCTCTGTGCTGGAGTCATCTGTGTCCGACTTGACCCGCTGGTACGTGTTCCACCAGTTCCTGATTGCAGAGGCGGACATAGCTGGTGTCTTCTCTGCCAGGTAGAAAACACACGTAGGGTCATCATCAGTGTCAGGAGGATAAGCCAAAGAACGACACATAAACACATACATACGTATTTAATTGTGTTCCTGTCATGAACAGTGAAATAATGCATTCACCGGTTTAATGAAAGTCACGTGTGTGGTGCTCAGAGAGGAGTCTCTCACTTGCACCTTTAGCTGCTGCTAACAGAGAAACACCAGAGACAAGTCTAGCTTTTATCTGACATACAGAAAACTGCAGTAACTGTACGTAACTAGTATGAATAATTAAGTTCACCAGAAAACAATATACAACTTACCTCGCTTGCATTTCAATCACATGACCTTAGGTAAAAGAAAAAAAGTGGAACAATCTTTCTCCAAGTGCTCGATGTGCTTACAAAGCACAGGAAGTATCACCACCGAGGTTGCCATGGAGACGACGCACCATGGAGCAGTAGCACTGTGGAGAAGAGCCGTAAAAAGAGAGTTACAACACATGTGCAATTAAGAGTGGACTTTTTGTAAAGTTAGCAATTAAACTAAATTAAAGGTATTGCATTCTTTATGTAATGTTTAAAAGGTGCCAATCTGAGACTTTTAACACTGTAAACCATATTTTTGGGGGGATAAAGTGGGAGAACTACGGTATATATGAAGGGGTCCTGAAGTTAATTTCAATACCGTTTTAAGACTTTTACAAGACCTCATCAAAATATTTGAATTACTTGAAGTTGCCACTTCAAGCTGTAATCAGGGTTTTTTAAGCAATTAAGGAAACTAAATACATTCATGAATACTTTTTGCAGTCAAACTATATCAACAAAAAAGTAATGCCTCATGAAATTGCACTTAAGACTTTTTAACAGCCTTTCTTTAACCAAAATTGATTTATTTAACTCTTTAAGGTCCCACAGACACCTTTTTATGTTCACAGCATGCACAAAAGTAATGACAAGACTTTGGAAAAAACGTTTAATAACTTTTTACAAAATATACAAGTTGAGTGACATTCACTCTTCTCCAAAAAAACAGAGCATAATCATTATACATTGTATGTACACAGTTGTAAAAATGCTCAATAAAATACACAATCCCTCCATAGAAGACCGAGTACATGGTGTTGAAGAAATAAAATGAAGACACTTGGCACAAAATGTGGTTACGGAAACATAAATGGACATTCAAATGCCTTTTGGTGAATGGCCTGCCATGTTAGGGCCTTTAAATGTCTTTACGTGAACAAGAAAGACAACAGAAAGAGAAGTGGGATATAATGACTTTATGGCAAAGGTGTGAGTGGATTTAAAAAAAGTCCAGTTCATAGTGTATGAAAAAGGCCAGGTGTTATGTGCTGTTCATCTTCCTTTTCTTGAGTCGCTCCCGCCAGTCTTGAGGAAGTGCCTCAAAGTTGGCATTCTTTGATGCTTTTCCTCTGGAGACGATAAAAACAGTACAAGAGTTAGTGTGTCAATAATGTGAATTATGTGCACAACAAAATGTGATTGATTACAAAAACTGTCATACGTCACAAGCTGCTGTTGCTTCCAGTCTTCAATACTCTTTTTGTTGAGCTGGTCTCGGTCTTCATCACTGGAGCTGCTCTTTTCTTCCTCATCCAACTCTTTTTGGATGCTCTGCCATTTCTTCACCAGAGAAGGCATTTTCGTCTTACTCTTCTTAGACTACAGAGAGGGAAAAACAGGAAAAAGGAAAACAAATATATAGTGCAATTTAAGCATTAGAGTGCAAGGTTGGCTTGATTACAATATTTTTCACATTTTGTGTCAAAATATGAAGACTAACCTTGTCCTTTTTTACTTTTTTGGTCTTGTCTATGGGAGGAGCTTTGGGCACCGGAGGTTCAAAGGGGGGCTGGGGGGGTGGCAGAGGTGGCTGAGGAGGCAGGATTGGAACAGGTGGGGCCGGAGGCTCACAAGGAACCAATGGGGCAGAGACAGCTGGCATACTCCAGTAGGTTGCTGCCGACATAAGAGGAGCTGAAGAAAGGAGAAATCCTACTGTTCAGTAACATTTCAGTCATTGCCACTCCCAACCTAAGCAGTACTGCTGTACTCGGTAAATATATACACTACTCACAAAAAGTTAGGGATGTTTGGCTTTTGCATTCAATTTCAGAATGCACCTAAAATGCACTGTAACCTTTACAGGTGAACTGAAATTAACCGTGTCTAAACTTTTGAATGCACATGTTCAATTGTTCAATGTTTCAGTACTTAAACATATATATATATTAATTAACATGCTGTTCTCTGCTGTTCTCTCTCTCTTGTATTGAAACAGTCCTTTTCATCGTGATGTTCAAATTTTGACATCATGAGACCAAGGCAACACTTTGAAATTGATCAAGTTATTGAGACTTTGAGACATTTTCTTGTGGTATTGTCACCACCGTTGTTGGCTCTTGTTTGAGAAACAGAAATGACCAATGCATTCTACTTTCATGGTAGAATATCACTGCAGCATGAACTTTTCATGGGGATATTCTTGTCGAATATCCCTAACCTTTTGTTAGTAGTGTATATAAATGGAAGAGTAAGATCTTCAAATGTGTAACAACGATGTAGGTTTACCTGCACTGACAGGAGCCTGGGTGTAGAGAATGGGACTGCTGCCAATAACAGCTTTATTCAGCTGACTAGCTTTACGTTTCTGACCCTTCCCCAAGGAGCCCGAGGAATCCACAATCTGTGTGAGTGACAAGAAACAATAAAAGATTTAAACTTTATCACTCGAAATAAACAGGAAACGTGCGAGTACAAAAATACATATTCTCATTAGAATAGTAACAGACATGTGACTGCACCAATACCTTCACGGTAGCAGTGCCTGGAGGTAAAGGAGGCCTCCCACCGCCGTCTTCCTCAGTTCCAGGTGCTGGAGGCTCCCCGTCCTTATCGTCGTCATCATCCATCTCCATCTCCACCTCCATAATCTCGCTCTCACTGTCAGGAGGAGGAGGGGGTGGAGGAGGTGAGTCTGGGGGGAGAGGCGGCAGTGGGGGCAAGCTGGGAGGCGGAGGTGGGCTGTCGGGGAGAGGAGGTTGGGGTGGAGACCAGAATGCACAAGGCTGAGGGGGAACTGGTGGGGCAACAGCAGGACAAGCCGAAGATCCTGATTGTATAAAAAAAGAGAACATGGAGTGTTTGTGAAAGTCTGTCACATTAGTGTTAAAGAACAATAGAGTGTGAAATTGTCTTTTTTCAAACGTCATTTAAGACTCAAGCCTGAGACACACTGCTGGGGTGGTACATGAGGCACTGTGTGCTATGGATGGGACTTCTTTGTTGACAAAACGATTGTCACGTGCACCTCGACAAAAAAAATTTAATTAAAAAAAAGTGTCACAAACACAAAGTTCACGAACAACGAGGTAAAGGAAGCCGTGCACGAAAAGGTGAGCCTGCTGTCCAGGCTTCGTTCGCTCTCAGATGATGGTGTGTGCGTTGCGTAGTACAAATCACGGCCCGTTTTTGTGAATGGAATAGGTGAGGGCGGGTCGGTAAGGTAACTATGGAGATCCGGCCACCAGCAGCCAGTCAAAATAAATTATGACATGGTTTACTGGAGCAAGCATCTGCGCATGCACTGTTTGCTTGTCTGCAATGCATGTCAACTGAGCCGCCTGTTAGGGAAGTGTGTCCTGAGAATCTTCCACCCAGGCTAAGGAGCAGCAGAAAGAAGCAGTGCTAACCTGTAGATGTGGAAGATGTTTTTGTGTCCCCTTGCGTTGACTGTGTCTCCGTGCCTTTTGGGTCCTCCTCCTTGTCGTCCTCTGTTGGGAAATCCCACTGGGAGGCACCGCTCCGGTCCTTCACATAGAAATACCGCCTGTGCTCTCTAAAGAGTGGGACAACAGAGATAGAAGGCAAGAGTTTTAATGACTAGTCTAGCAACTGCTTTAAGCGGTATAATACCCTGGCAGAGTGGGGTAAGGGAATGGGCATATTTGCCTCAGTAACGGGTGGGAGTGATGTCATGGACAGTTTCTTTAGCCATCCATAAGAAGAGCCCAATTAGAGTGTTATTTTGAAAGTGGATAAGGGACCCACCTTGCTCTCTAAAACAAATTAATCAAAACAAATCATCTCAAGGTCCTGAAAGCAGCATTCAGCAGCTCACACCATGGTTGTCATATTTGTTCTGTTTTAGATAACCATTCCCACCCAGACACAGGAAGACGCCAGGGAGGAAGAATCATCATTATCATCATGATTATATCATCAACAATCACCATAGGTCAGAAAATAACAAGCACACAATCAACTTCTTTCAAAGCAGAAAGAAAAACAAAAACAGGAAGACATGAAATAGAGTTGGTCTGACCTGCTGGATTCCCGTCATTGCTCCATCTTCACCTTTTATTTGATGCGTGACACTGGTCGCTTCCTGGGCATCACTCTGTCTGCATAGCATTCTGGGGGTTGCAGTCCTGTAAAGTGCAAAGCTTTCCCACGGAACCAACCTTCCTACCATACCACCCCACCAAAATTGTCCGCCGACTGGACACATAATCAGTCTACAACTGCCCTGGCAAAGGGCTTAACAGTCATAGGGTCGGGGAGTCCTGTCTGAGGCTGGTATATTTAACAGGAAGCAGGCTGGACCAGAGTGGATGTGCCTTTATCAGTGCGTGCAAGGCAGAGTGCCAGGACTGTATCACAGAAACCTGGAGAGTCTGTTTCTGGTAAATATTTTAATCCACTCGAATTGGTTAAGCTTCTCCCCAAGTCATTTTACAAAGTCTGCAACTTCAGCAGTGAAGGGGGGTGTAGTCACACGGTAAGACTTTTGGGAGACCAGGGAGTTTAGAGATGTGAAAGTTAAGGAGCGCGTACCTGTCCCAGTGGCAGGACCAGCCTTTAGGGGTGGCGTTAAGTTCGTAATATTTTATGTGTTCGGCAGCTTCCTGCAGCCTGCGGCGTAGATAGACCCCATTCAGAGCACCCTCCCTCCAGTCAGCGATTCGTGTCTGGAATAAATAAACAGCAAATAGAAAGAAGAGTACAATTAAAACTAGGGAACAGAAGATGGGGATAAAGAGAGGACAGCAAAAATATGAATAACACAGAAAAGTAATTACTCCGTTTCTAGAATGACACCGGTGATGGATTACTATGAAGATTTTAAATATTTAGTACCACCGCACAGCTTTGTGCAAAAATTTAATTAAAGTCTAAATATTTTACAAGTCAGTGAGATAGCTTCAACTAAAAGCTAATGCGATATTGCTCCGAAAATGAACAATTATTCCCTCACCTCAGTTTGCAGCAGGAGGAGCTGGAAGTTAGAGATTGCTTTTTTGTCTATTCCCAGGAACTCCATCTTGCTAGTTAAGGTGTTGGCCAGTTCTCCAATCTGAAACTATATTTTTTACCGAATTTAAATAAGGTTTGAGTCACAAGAGTCACAATTATAAAGTTTGGTAACAGCAACATTGTTACCTTGAGCTCAGGCGTTTCCACTTTGAGCTCAGTCGTTTCCCCTTCTTCTTTTACTGAAGGTTTTGAATCCGCTTTCTCCTCAGCGTCGTCGGTTTCCATTTCTTCTCCTGCTGCAACATTCTCTGGGACTTTAGGACATGCTACTGGACACGAGAGAGGAATTTTATTATTTTAGTTTATGGACACTTTAACATGTAATACCGTGCCATGCATGCCAATCTTCAAAAGCAAATGCATAATAATTTGAACTCACTAGTCTCTGCGCTGTCCTGTATATCTGAGCCTCTGCTGTTAGATTCGGGGCTGGCAGTAGAGGGGAAGACAGTCTTCCACCGGTTTTTCTTCAGTAAACCAGCACGAGAACCGGAAGCTTCTTGGCTCGTCTCAGAACAAGGACTGGAAGCCCCTGTACTCGCATCTCCCTCCTCCAGTGCCCGGAGCTCAGCCTAAGAGCCATATGTTCCAATCAGGTTAAAAAGAAGGCCATACTGACATGAGCATCTTGCTGTGCACTAAAATACATGCTCCAACTAAATCCCTCCCGCAATCACAGTCAAACACTGATATCCCAGCACTACACCCCCACCTTTTTTCTCTCCAGAGCCAGTTCCAGCTCCACAGTGTCCTCCTCCGTCTCCTCCTCAGCATCAGAGTTGTCACCTGCCTGCTTCTTTGAAACATCTTTCTGCACAGTGGGGACTGAGTCTGTGTCACGCAGAGGGGTAGCTGGTGATCCAACAGGACGTCCACCCTCTCCCTCAGAATCCTGACTGTTCTCGGTCTCGTCTAAACCTTTAATAACTCTTTTTCTCCATTTTTCTTCTGCTTCTTTCACTTCTGAGGGGATGAGAGGACCAAGAAGTGATGCAGCCACTCCACGCTGCTCCTCCTCTTCACTTGCAAGTCCTACGACACTCTCCATTACCTCCTTTTACACAAAACACGAGTCCACCGTTAAACAAAAAAGAATTCTTAAACAACAAAGCATTTGAGCTGAACTTGAATGGAACTTGCCTTAGCTTTAGTCTCCTTCACTGGTGTTGGAGCTGCTGCAGGCACATATTTTTCCTCTGTGTAATGACCTCCATGAGCTGTGCCATTGCCATTAACATTAGAGCTTCATATAAAGGAAAAAACATAATTAAAATCCTTTACTGAGGATAACAAATATACTTCATATTGTACTGGTACAGTCACTTTAGGCTAATCAAAGTTTTATGTACCATTGTCAAAATGTGACACAGCACTCTGTGTCAGTCAATCCTACCTGTTTGACTGCCCCAGACTTTGCACCTGATCTGCCAGATAGTGTGGCAGCTCCCACGACACCTCGTTAGACACTGTGTTCCAGTAGTAATAGCAACCAGAGTTGTCATCCCACACCTCTTGCCAGTCTCCCATCTCGACATCCACTGCAAAAAAGGATACACTTGAGATGTTAAAAAAAGAAAAGGCAGACATATTTGAGGTAATATATTACGCACAATCTCTCTTGCAATAAGGAATATAAACTTAATTTTGGCTACATCCTGACTAAAAGAATTATCTTGAGACTGTTGAGCACTGAGCACAGACTGTTACCTCCAGCTAGTGAATATTGAGTATTGTACTCAAAATCTGTGGTTTGATTCTGTTCGTCACTGCCAGATGGCTGCTGATTATCCCCCTCAGGTTTGGGTGGGGTGGGAGTCGGGACGGAAGGATGAGATGTTGTACCATCTGAACTTGGCTGAGTGGTAATTGCATCAATTTCCTGTGGTGGGAAAACAGGATTTACAAATCAGACAACTACAAAAAAATCTCCTTATAAATCAGGGAAATAAAAACATGGGTCAACTTTTTTCACTAAATTTCATGTCAACAATAATTGTGCAAAATGTTGCCTTGTACAAATTAATTAAACAGGGAATAAGAAGATGAAGATCCCCACTGTTTCAGTATCCAGAGATCAATACTTAGGATCTGCAGCAGGCGTATACTCACAGCCATGAAGTTTGCCAGTGTACTGTCGATGTCAGCCGACTGGTTATGTTGAGAGTTTGAAGTTAAATGTTGAGACTCTCCAGCATCCTCCTCCTCACTGTCTTCATAGGCTCCAAGAAGGGACAGGCCCTCTACAAACAGAAGGGAGATTACTTGATTCAATTATGGATGAGAATGTACACAAAATATTGCAAACTGCCATAAAGAATATGTTGATTGTGATGAATTCCCAATATTAAAATAATCATGAATCTGATCCACATGTCTGTGTGTCTCTCATTATAGCAGGGTTAGATTAGCCTTTTTGAAAGACTATAGTTTAACTATTGTTACTAAATGTCTTACAATAACACATAATAGTCATCATTTCATTTAACTTTGTTTTTACAAAACACGGTGGGCCGTCAGTGGGCTGCCCTCGCAGCCCAACCACCAGGCTTAGCAGGTTTTCTGGGGTAAACCCTGATACTGGTTTTATTCTAGAACCCCAAGGGAAGGGTAATGGACAGTTGGGGCCGGGTCCTAAAAGAATCGCAAAGAATACATTTCTGTCTCGCACCATTCTACTCCATGGAAACACGACTTTAGGCCTGATAGTATTGCTCGGCTGTGATTGTTTTTCCGATTACAAGCATGCCAATATTTCTGTTCATGAAGTCTAAATAATGGCAGAATAATAACATCAACACAAATCAGCAAACGCTACACACTACAGCTTCAAGTATAGTCTCATAAGTATAGTAACAGATTGTAGTAACATAGTAACAAGATCACGCCCATGACAATGCTCAATCAAATGGCACCTGATATTGTTTTGTTATCAAAGCATGGGAAACAGGAAAAACAGACGGTTATATAAACATATATTTACTTTACCTGTGGCCTTAACTGCAGGAGCCTTCATATTTGAACGTCTCTCTCTCGTGAATTTATGTCCAGCACCTTCCTGCTCGTCTGCAGATAACAACGACCAAAATATTATATGAATAACGTGAAAAGCTCAACATTTTACGACAGTGATGAATACCTGGTACATTACGTGGCTTTCCAGTCATGTTTTGAGTCAACTGACCCAGTAATCTAGCATCAACCGTCTAGGATTTTTAGCAAGCCCGCAAATGTGCTAAGATGATACCTCTCCGCTAGGCTAACTAGCCGATAGCTTGTGTTTGAAGCAACGCGTGTAAAAATGTGTAATTTTGAGTCTTAGCTTCTTTAGCTACAGACGAGGCTAGTTCGTGTTGAAACTGACAACACGTGTTAATCATGCTCGTAGGAAGGTTTTAATTTTCCAAATGTGTCAATTCTTCACACGTATAACGTTCAGCCTTTAGCTAGCTAGTCTGAAGCTAACGCGAAACGACTGACACACGTAAACATGTGAAAATACCATCAGATCCAGACGGCGCTTCTTCCCTGTCTACAGCATTTCCTGTGCGGAGCGGTGAAAGTTGTAAGATTGTTCTACGACCGATCGTTCCTCCTGTGAGGCGAGTTTTCTTCCCCATACTTGCTATTCAGGCCTGCTGCTCCCTGCGCTGGCGTCGTCTCCGCTGCGCTGCTGCTCCTTCTGTGACAAAGGAGGCAACTTCCGGTCACGTGAATGAACCAGGAGGAAGAACACGAACGAAGGTTATTGTTGTTTTTTTGTTTAGTTTTTTTTTAGTATTATTTTTTTTCTATAACCATACACACATAAATGCCACTTTTACTTTACTTTTTATGCCAAATACCATCTGAGAAATAATACACCATTATCACCAACGTTAAAATACAGTGGTGTCAGCTACAGACTTTTCACAGGAGGCAGATTTATTCTTACTCACATATACTTCAGACACTGGTACAGTGTGAGAGATAAGGTGACTCTCATTGTTATAATTTAACTTATTGGTTATTTGTTTAATTTTCTACACATTCCTCAGCTCCACTCAGATCACATACCCTGGTATATGCAGTAGAACAGTATTACTGATTTTCCTCCAAGTACCACCACAGGAAGCTCACGTACCATTGGTGGTGCACGAGCCACAGTTTGAGAACTATGGGTCTAGCACAAAAAAGGACAAGGAAGAAAAATAGAATTGACATAACCATACATATATTGTGATGAAAAGGACAGAATATCACAAAAATAAAGTAAAATTAAGACAACAAATTAAGATGGCTTTTTTTCTAAGTCATATTCTTTAACAATGTGAAGCAGATTCATGTAATCCATGCTTTGTTTTTACTTTTAATTTTCTTATGAGCGTTGAAGAATAAAATTAATTCCCATTGTAAGACTGAATTTAGGTTTTGCTTTCATAAACGTTGATTTTTGAAAGTGAAAATTCTAATGAAGCTGACAAGAAAATCAACATACAGTTATAATTGTCTATGACAGATCCATAAATAATCTCTTGCTGTGAGGAAATTTCAAGATGATATTTTGGGGAAAGGCTTATGGAGGTAAAACAAACAAAAAGTATCGTTATTGCCTCTCTCTAAAGTGTTTGATCAGGAAAATCATCATGCATGCATTAAATAATTTGGCATATATTTTATTTTCTTCTCATATTACACTCCAAATGTGCAATGGTCACAGACAATACTGAAACTGTAAACGCACCTTTAAGGAAAAAGTCAAAAGTATTAATAAACTAAACGATCACATGACACACTAGAATATGACTGACCTGCGACAACACAATATCCTGTATGGTACAGGACAGGAACCCAACGGGTGTGACTTGTGACTTTTAATTAAACCAAATGGAATTTGGAAACTTCTACAACTGGAAGGTTGTGTTGACCCAAAACTGCATACGGAGTGTGTTGGTGAACAATAAATCAGTTTCAGAGCAAAATTAAATTAAAATGAGTGAAAAGTCATAGGTCCTTGAGTGAATTCAAAGGATGAAAGTCCAGTTTTAAAAAAGAGGTCAATATCATTTGGCCAAAGCAGTCCTTTGTTCTTCAGTCCGATCACAGGTCTCTTGCAGCAACATGAATTTGCTACACTGAGGGGGCAGATAATGGTTGGATATTATAATGAAGTGTGAAGAGCGCCTTCATACCTAGCTCTACACTACAGTCCAGTAGGTGACTGCAAACTTCATGGGATTGTACAGAGTGGAGATACTGGCAGTACAGAAAAATAATTTAAAACATGTATTAATTTGTTCTGATTATCTTTTCTAAGAGCCTTAGATCGTTCAACTCAGCCATCAAGATAGTCTGTTCAAAGTCTTTGAAGTTCATTCCACAGTCATTCACCTGGCTGTGTCTTATGGAAAATGAAGAGATGGACAAATATGCAAAAATTACATAGACAACACATAGATTTAAATAATTGAAAAAGAGTTAGAAAGAGTCTAAAAAAAAATTTGCACGAAAAACAGAAAAATAATTACTCAGAAAAACTGAAAAAAAATTACTACTTACTTAGACAGAATAACAGGGAAAAAATATTAGTCAGAAAAACAGAAAAAAATGATTCAAAAAATCAAACCGAAAATTAATTACTGAGAAAAACAGGAGATTTTCATATTTTTCAGTGAACGTCTCATCCACAAAAAATATGTCCAATAGGTGGCGGTAACGCGCCTTTACGCTGGTAGCCAACCGACATTAAACCCAGCAGAAGAAGAAGAAGGATCATGGCGTCATGTTTATGTTAAGCTGTGTTCGGATGAGAGCTCATTTGTTAACGATTTTATAAACATTAATCACGTTAACAAAGTCATCATCCAGCCGCAAGAGGTCAGTTTTATTTATATCTGTGTTTTTGGGGGTGGGGTTTCTCCGAATAAGCACGAGGACCAGCGCAGCGATTTAAACAGTGGGAGTCTTTAACTGGCGAGTCATGGAAGATAAACGATTAGCTACACAGAGAGGAGCGACCCACTGATGTATGTAAGTGAGGAGCGTCCACAGATGCAGCAGTCTGCTGGACGCCAAGGAGGAACAAGAGCCACAACCAGGAACAGAGGAAGCCCAGACTCTTCCGGATCACACCCGATGGGAGCTGCGATGGGGTCCTTCCTACCCTGGCTGCACGATGTGGCAGCTGTGACTCTCCTCAAAGCCCGGCGGACTTTGTTTCAGGCTGCCATCCTGTTTTGTGTCCTGGGTCTGCTGCTCTGGGTGTCCATATTTCTCTATGGAAGCTTCTACTACTCCTACATGCCCACTGTGAGCTTCTCCACCCCGGTTCACTTTCACTACAGCTCAGATTGTGATACCTCGGAGCCGGGGCTCTGTTCATTCCCCAAGGCCAACATCTCCTTCATGAAGAACGGCAGGGACCAGGTCATGGCTTATGACCAACCTTATCATGTATCGTTGGAGTTGGAGATGCCAGAGTCACCGGTGAATGAGCACGTGGGCATGTTCATGGTCAGGATGTCTTCCTATGCTAAGGGTGGGAGGATAGTCTCATCAGTGGGAAGATCTACAATGCTGCACTACCGCTCCAGCCTCCTGCAGACGGTCAGTACTTTAGTTTTCTCTCCTCTGCTCCTTACTGGGATGGCTGAGCAGAAGCAGCTCATAGAGGTCGAGCTCTTCTCAGACTACAAGACGAACGCCAATCAACCCACTATCGGCGCGGTCATCGAGATCCAGTCCAAGCGAGTGCAGGTCTATTCGTCCCAGCTGCGTATCCATGCATACTTCACCGGTATCCGCTACCTCCTGTACAACTTCCCCCTGACATCTGCGGTGGTCGGCGTGGCCACCAACTTTGCCTTCCTCAGTGTCATAGTGCTGTTCAGCTACTTGCAGTTCATATGGGGCGGACTCTGGCCTCCAGACCAAGTGAGAGTGAGGGTTGTGATGGGAGACAACACCCGCATACAGCAGAGGAGACAAGAGGCTCGGAAACGCATGGAGAAGGAGAACTCGCAGAAGGAGCTTGCCTCCCCCAAAGTGATTGGTGCTGTGGACGAAGCATCTGATTTGCAGGGAAACGACACGGCGGCAGACGAGTTGCCGAAGACGTCCTCCGTTATCCCAGATGCCTGCCAGGCTGATGTGCCAGATACCAAGAAGGAAGAGTCTCGTGACTTGAAGGAGCCTGATGAGAAGGACGACGACTTGGGTGAATGCCCTCAGCCCCCCGAGGGAGGAACGATGCTCCGACAGAGGCCTGGACCCTGGATGAGCCTGTGAGCGATACCACTGCACACAGTTAATGCATCTATAGTATCTCCATATGATCCGCAATGTCCCATCACTCTCTTTTGGCAGATACCACTGAACCCAGTGTTTATTATTACTTTTATTATTTTAGTGACAAACCTTTAGTGTACTGTCTTGTCAGGATGTTTACCTTATTTAAAATTGCTGACCTCCTATTGTCTGTCGAGTGGGTACATTTTCCTAAAGAGACCAGCACTGTTACAGGCGTACGTTTGTGCCATGTGTGTTTTAGTTGTACCCATAACAGGAGCTGCTACATTCCAACAGTGTTGTCGGCAAGAATCTAGCATCGCCACAAATGTAGCCTTTTAAAGTCAGGTGAACCTGCTTGTTCTGTTTGTGTTCCGTAAAGTGGCATCTCCTCATACCGTCTACAGTAACTGAAACACATAAGAGGTCAACAGATGTTTAGTTTTTCTATAGCAAATCCTATAGCGATTCCAGAAATGAAATACTGATAAAATACAACAGTTTATTATAACAAATAACATAAAATTGCTTAATTTTAATGAGATAAATATTGTCATTGTGTCAGCCACACCGATACATCGGTCCACCTCTAATCCTGACAACCCACTCATGCAAATGAAAGTACACAGTGAGTCTGTTTATTACTAAACTATTACTTAAAAATGGTGTCTTTTAATGAATGTAGCTGCTTTGCATTTGAAACAAAGTGTTACTGTATGTCTGGATTCTAAATTTCCAGAACTCCACACCCCTTCAGGACATGTACTGTGCATGTGGTATCTTCTTCTCACAGTAATTCGATTTGGAAAATTTGCTCCCAAAAGTTCCTTTATATTGAATTACTTTTCAGGGAATTACTTTCCAGGGTGTGCTGATGGTCCAGCCTGAGGGCTTTTACCTTCCCATCTTACAAATAGAGGTTTGTTGTGTCTTAGTGTGATGTTGTGTCTGTGTTCACGGCCATGACATACACATGGCACACACAAAGATGGTTTTCATTCCATTTCTCTGAATTCAGGATGTGTTACAGTGGAATCTTCACTGCACAGTTGAATGTTGTCAAACTCGTGTTAAGTGTTTTTCATCACGACAAAGATGAACCAAAGTATTTTAGAAGGATCTTTTAAGAAGTGGGTTTGTTACTTTGAAACTGTCTTTATTTAACTTGGGCTAATCTATATTATGAGAAGGATTCATGAACCGTTCACGTATGATTGTGTAGCAGAGATATTAATATAAAGCACTATCAAGTGTTCTTCTTGGTTTCTGTCTTTCAGGATGCTCTACCCAGTACCTCTGAAGTTACATAAGTCAGTTTTGTTTATGCACTGATACTAAATTAAACAAATAAAGAACATTGAGCTGTGTTGTTGTGTTGTCTTTGTGGTGAGATTATGGCCATTTTTTTTTTTTTGGCAAAGTCTGAGATGCAGAGCACAAGAAATCTGGTTACCTTGCTCTCATTATTATTACAGTCTTTAAAAAACAATCATACCAGAGAATCTTGTCTCACTCATCATGCTGATAATAAAGGATTTAATAATCCTGACAATAATAATAATCATAATAGTTGAGAAGTAGTATCGCATCTGGACCCTGGACTCACAGCTATGTGGATTTTTTGTCATAAGCATGACACCATACTATATCTAGTGGCAAGGGTGTATATATATACATATATATATGTATACAGTATATATATATATTCTTAGTACACTGCAATATTTTAAAACAGAACTTTATGGCAATGATATTGAGACGCAATACCAGCCTTAATTCAAAGCCATGGCCCCAATCTGTCAGATGAATTATGCATTGGTCTGGATAAGGAGTTCACTAATTGACTTAAACCATCCGTCACTTGTATTAAAAAGCACACATTTAGCCTGTGTAGGTACAGATATCATCTTACACTCTGCCGGAACAAAGAAATGCTCCTATTGTGTTGATTTAAATGATTAAATTGTGTATCTGAATCAGGTTTTTCTGGAACTGAGCAAATCCATTAATGACCCATCCAACAACTCTGCAAATGCTGTTCTGCGATACTCTGCAAACACACAGTACACGGATGTGTGGTTCACTCCACCTTTACTACATGTAAATATAATTGTCTTGCACAGGTAGTTGAAAATGGTAAAATAAGAAATTGATGTAGTTTTTTTGTGAAGATTGAAAGCAATTTACTATCAGTAACCACACATATTAAACGTATTTTCATTTCAAGAATCAAATATCCTTTCACACAGGCAATATGTTTTGGACTGTTTATTACATCTTATATCAAAGCTCATGTGACTGGTTTTTACCTTATATGGAACTAAAACCCATCAGCTTGATGTACAACACACTCATCTCCTTTAAGTGCTCCACTTGAATGCCACCCTGTGCTGGCAGTTCCCACCACAGCTGAAGGTCATACTTCTTGACCCTGAATGTCGTTCTTCTCCTCGGGCTGTACCTCCGTGACCTCGGCCGTAGTCTCGCTGGCTCCTTTTGACGCGTCCTCTTCCGGCTCTTCGTTGGCGCAGTCTGCCCAGCGTCCCACTCTCCTTACTCCCTCACCCACAACAGGGGCGTTAACGCAGGGGTTGTGGTCGTATATGACAAGTTTCAAGCCTTGCAAGTGAGACAGACCTGGGAAGTAGCGTATTTTGTTACGGTCCACGTCGATAACGGCGAGAAAATGCATTTCCAGCAACACTGCTGGGAATTGCGCCAGCTGGTTCCCAGCAAGCCAGATGCTCCTGAGCTCTTCCAGTTGTCCTAGCTCGTTTGGTAAACTCTGTATCTGGTTATATCCAAGGTGCAGTGTCTTGAGATTAGAGAGCTCGCACACCACCTCGGGGAAAACGGTGAAGCAATTAGTCTCTAGCCAGAGAGTATTAAGTTCCTTGAGCTCACTCAGTTCATTGGGGAGTTGGTAAAGCTTGTTGTTGCCTAGGTAAAGGATGCTGAGCTGTGGCAATCTGCAGACAGCTGCAGGGAGCTCCTCGAAGCAGTTAAAGTCAAGGGCCAGCAGCTGCAACTTCCTTAGCCCCTGGAGCTCAGCAGGTAAGGCGCTGAGGTTGTTATCACTCAGATAAAGCTTCACCAGTTCATCAAAGACACAGGCAGCGACGGGCAGCCGACGCAACTGACGGCTGCTCAGGTCCAGGGTCCGATCGAGAGGCATCTCCTTAAGGTCCCCCACTAAGAAGCGTTGGCAACGCTTGGAGGGTATAAATGCAATGACACCTCGCATGGCATTCCCCATCTTCTTAACTGTTGTCTCACTCGCTATTGGTCCTTTCACGTCAGTCTAATGCCATGCAAGGGTTGCACTCACCCAAGCTGTTCTCATCTTCAGGCAAATTTAATGGCATCCCATTAATGCTCCTCCACCACCGCTCTCAAGTTATTGATCTGGATAATTATGCCAGAACAAAAGACAATCAGTAACAATGTATTTATATATCATATGATTTATTTCTGAAAAAGACAATCAAAAAAGGAAACATAATGAGAATAAAGATGATCATAACATAAATTAAATAGCACCTACTTTGCAGTGTTTTTCTGCGATGTCCATGACTCTTAGCATCTTTCACAGAAACCCATTTGTTTATTCAACTTAATGGACTGAAAACCAATTGTATTCCCTGGGCAGATATTCCCCAATGCTCTCCTCTCACCATCTCTCAGTGGCTCTGAGCTTTGCCCTGACTTTCGTGGTGATAGCAACCACAGGCTGCTCTCTCCTCCCCATTTGTGCCTAATGACTCCCCCCCCCCCCCACACACACACCCTCTCCACGATGACAGAGGTGGTGGGGAAAGAGGCGGGGAGGAGCAGGATGCCATGGATAAGCATATGAAGTGCTCTGTGATAAAAGAGCAGAAAAGGTCAGACGAGTGGGCCTTCACTGTGGAAAAATATCAGGAATTTCTCAGCGATGTCGGAAAGGGAAAAGGAAAATGATCATGTCTTTTACTTAGACCTAAGGTGTAGTTATCGATCACATGTCTTTAAATGTTTCTGTATTTGTTCTCATTTTGCCTGCAGTACAGTTGTATGTTGAGCTGAATGACAACAAAGCTTGATTTAAAGGGACACTGTGTAGTATTTATGGGTTTATATAACCCAAAATCCACTTTTGTATACATATTATGTGCTCCTGCATTGTCTAGTCTCTGTATAATATTCTTTGTTTCATTTTCGTAGTGTTTCAAAAAGTCATGTAAAATAACATGGTCGCAGGCCGCTACTGCATTGCCACGACGCCATGTTTCTACGGGAGCCTGTAAGGACAAACGCGAGAGAACAAATCAAGCGTCGCTTTACTTGTAGCGGAAGTCCCGCCTCCTCTCTCTCCGCTTTGTCTGCTACGGCCGCGGTAGCTCGCCCTCTCCCTCGCCTCACGAACCTCATCTGCTGACACGGAGAAAGACGACGAGGACGACATTTGACCGGCTGATTACACCGTAGCGCTCAGGGAAGGGAGGGGGTGAGCAGAGGAGCAGTTCTTTGTTGTAAGTTTCAGCCTCTCCTCTAGATGGAACTATAAACTACTTACTTCACCTTTAATTTGATTTGATCTGACATTGTTACAGGTTCCCTGGAAAACTGGAGACATGATTAAGTGTGTTTAGGTCTGTATTTTATTGTCACATTATATTGTCTGTTGGATATTAAAGCTGCATTGCATAATATTGTTGTTGTTGTTGTTGTTCATAAACAGAAATGATGTAATATTATATGTATTCTGCATCCTTCAGGCTCTGTCAAGCAATCAGACCTGACTGATGGGAAGTTTTTGTGTTTATACCTGCAACCTACAGGCTGGTGGGGAAATTTACCCAATCAGAGTGCTGAGTGTTCAGGTTTTTTTGAGCAGTAGAATTCACTCCTGAAACTTAATAGTGGATGCTTATTTTCATTATCACGATCTTGCTGTTGCCTGCATCTGTAAAACAAATGACAATGACAAGAGTCATGTGGAGCTGATATAGGCTTCACCAGAATTGAATGAACTCATTCGAGAGTGGCTTAAATTAGATGGGTATATGGCAACATTTAAAAGTTACATATCACAGCTTTAACTGTGGGTTCCAAAAGGTCAGTTCCAAAAGTAATCACCCCAAAATCTTTATAATCCAAGCTTTATTTTATTTTATTTGTTTTCAAGGCATTATTTAGTCTTCCTTTCTCAAGGGAGACCCAGTCCTGAACTAATAGACAATCACAAGTCACCCTACCAGCCAGAGGGCTGATTTGATGCCTTGCACTTGTTCATTAGTGCTATTTTCCATTCAGATAAAGCTGCCAAAGGAATTTCATTTTTCTTATCACTGGGGGCAATGGTTGAGCCTCATCTGTTTTTGCTCACTGACACATAGTTTTTAACACTTGTCCTCCTCCTTATCCATTGACTGCACCGGCGCCTCAAACAGCCAATAGCGCACGGCCTGCACTGAGCATAGAGAAAGAAATATGTACTGTACCAAAATAGACACCACTCGCTCTGTTCACAGCAGGAAAAGCTCAATAT
Organism: Microchirus variegatus; assembly: GCF_963457635.1. Taxonomy (NCBI): domain Eukaryota; kingdom Metazoa; phylum Chordata; class Actinopteri; order Pleuronectiformes; family Soleidae; genus Microchirus; species Microchirus variegatus. Next base: position 28,205,362 of record NC_139809.1, read on the forward strand.
ATTTGACCAATTTAATTTCCCCTTTAGTCTGTTTTACTCTTTGACATTTAAAAAAAAAAAAAAAAAAAGATCCTATTTATTAATTAAATAATTTATCAAATTTTTATTTCTTTGATTAATTCATTTTGTATTCTAACTCTTCTTATTATCATTATTATTATGTTGGTATTTATTCAGATGTATCCTTTACATGCATGATTCAATATGTGTGTGTGCGTTAATTAATAAGTAAATAAATAAACAAATAAATAAATAAATAAATTAATTAATTAATTGATTGATTGGCTTACATTCATAATATCATATCATAATATTTTTGTTTTTATTTATTGTTGTGTGTTGGTGTTGTCTGCACGGTGCTCTGCTGGTGGCAACTGGATAGAGCACCGCCCCCTCTGCCTTGAAGACAATTTTGCCATGGTGGCCACTCTTGGTACTGCAACAAAAAATACTCATGGGGCCCAAAAAGCAATTTTATTTTGACCACGATAGTAAAAGAGACGCCTGTAAAAGTGTCCACAGGACACTTCGAGACATGGACATTGGCTTTTATAGATCTTTGTATTCTATATTTTTTAATTCACAGAGTTACATATTTGAAAATACTGTGACCTGGAGCTGTGACCGTGTGATTGCACTGAGACCTGCGCTCACTTCACCGCTATGGGTTCATAAAGTTACTTATAAATGTGATGAACAGATGAATTATAGTTGAAAATAAACATGTGAAAGAATCTGGAGTTATAAAACTACTTTTAACACGTTGTTATTGTTCCTAACATAATCATGAGTCTGCAGGTTTTCTGGCCCGACTTTATTTAAATATTTAATGATTATTATGTTAATCATAAATTGTAATTATAACGATAAGTTAGCTTTATTTGTAAACCACCTATCCAAAGATATGGTTAATATTCAATGGAATTGTTTATTAATCATCATAAAAGTACATGTAGTAAAGTAAATGTCATTATTTTCTTTGGCAATGAAAATCCCTGAGTTCTGTGACAGCAAAATGTTCTATTTTACACATTTTACATTTTTGATTATTCGTACATCAGTGAATGGAAAATCAACATTTGATTTGATTTAAGGGAAATCAGGCAAAAACAACATGATTCCTGTAACAACACATATAAACTAACAGCCACAGTCATTTAAATAAACCATTACATTGATCATTTTAACGTTAATTACGTCATTATACTTTTCAGTTTACTGTATTTGCTTATGTTGGTTTTGCCATTTATTTACAAATTCATGGTTTAAAGCTGAAGCAAATGTGCCATCGGTATTCACCATGGTATTCACACTACTGCGCAAGCTCTATGGGGCCCACAACCCGGAAATAAACCAGGAAGTCAGAAACTTTTTTTTGGCATATGTGCTGGGTGAGCAGGTCATCGGAATGAACAGAGCCGAAGGGGCGGTGCTCTATCTAGTTCTTATAATACATCCATGGCTCACACCTTTTGGAGAGTGAACTGGGTTTTGTGTACGGAAGTGGTCAGCAGGTTGTAAGGTCAGAGAGCAAAGGCTATCCCTCTTTCGATTCAGAATACACACAGCCATCTTGGATGTAAAGAAAGAAAAGGGAATTTGATGCGGTGAGTGTATTTAACTTTTATTTTTAGTCGTGTTAAATGGGCTCGAAACAATTTTAAGTCTTACGCATGAGATCTTTAACTCACCGCTTCCCTTGGTTTCGATACGGGGCTGGTTGTTAGCCATTAGCTCCGGCAGAGTGCTACTACTGCTACAACTGCTACAACTGCTACGGCTGCTGCTCCTCCTGCTGCATACGGAGCGTAAACTAAGCCGAGAAAACGGACACCTGACTGTGGATATATGAAGGCAGACTGGGCCCGTGGTCGTGCCTGTTACTGACAGCTGCTTTGTAGCCCACTCGGGCTATTTTAGAGCTCAAATATTACAGTATGTTGTTCTTATTCGGGAAGTCTTACCCGTCTAGCTAGCTAAGCTAACACTGTGATTACAGGCACTCTGCTAATGGTAGCTAGGTTTAGCTAACTAGCCTGTTAGCTCCTCTTCCCAACACTGTCAAATTAGAAAAGTGTTCTCTAGTGAACGGATTAAATCGCACACGAGAGTAAGTAATTAACCGATTAGCGCTGCTGTCATTTGTATTACTAGTTGCACTTAAAACAATTAAGTAATAGTTGATTTTGTTGTTGAAGTTCAGAATGATCTTCTAGTTGAAGACACACACCTCTCTCTACACTTTACTTTAACACTATTGTGATAGCAAACATGCCAGTGAAAACAAAGACATGACAATAATACGTGTTATGTTATTCACAGTAGGGCTGCAACAACAAATTGATTATTATTTGATCACTCAATAATTTGTTGATCCTCAACATTTGAGGAGGTTTTCATTTTGAGATTTGGGAAAAACTGATTAACAATTGTCCATCTGAATTAAAGATGCACTTGAAGAAAATGCTGTACTGTGTATAGAGGTGAACTAAACACTGGGTTGATAGATAGATAATGAGGTGCATACACAAATCTAATCCGAATATATGGATGGAAGGCAACTCAGTGAAATGTTTTGAAGGTGGTTTCACGTATGAGGCTATAAAACACTGAAGTTATTGACCTAATTCCTGACTTATTTCTCCACACATCTCTGTTCTCTCTCTTCAGGTGACAAAAGGCATGTTTGGTGCTAGAAAGAAATTTGTTGAGTTCGAGGTAGTCGATAATGACTTCACAGATGAAGGCATGTACTATAATCAGCCGTCGATGTTCCCACATCGGTCGGACAAAGATGTGAGTCTCCATATCTACACATTTTGTCATTTCTATACACCAGAGGAGCAGTTTTCTCATTATCGCCATCTGTCCTTTTCTTTTTTTTCTTCAGATGCTCTCGTCTCCCTCACCATCATCGTCAGGTCAGCTGTCGCAGTTTGGTGCGAGTTTGTATGGTCCACAGAGTGAGTGTGTATTTTTCATGTTGCGGATCGTGGCAGTTTTTGAATGTAGTGTGTAATGTAATACATATCCAAGAGGAAATTTAATAGTAGACCGAAGAACATCTTTTGTTTGGCTGACGGCATACGCTCATACTCCTGTTCCTCTGCTGTGTCTGTGTGCAGGTACACTGGGCTTTTCCGTCAGGGGCATGGGAAACAGTACGCCTCAGTTAAACCGAAATCTAACACAAGGCACACAGCTACCAAGTCATATCACTCCCACGACAGGAGTCCCCACCATGTCCCTTCACACCCCTCCTTCACCAAGCAGGTATGGCAGTGCTATTTTGTTTGCACGTCTGACAAAGCCGAAACTAATCTGGTTTAACAAAGAGAGTAACAGGGCTACGCTATATGACACTCCACCTATATACAGTACCAGTCAAATGTTTGGACACACCTTCTCCGTCAATGTTTTTATTATTACTCTCTACATTGTAGATTAATACTAAATACATCAGAACTGTGTAAGAACGCATGGAATTATGTAGTAACCAACTCTTTTAACTACTCTTTTAATCCATACTATGGCAAGAATCAGTCAACTGAGTAAAGAAACAACAGGCCATCAACTTAAAGATTTGAAGGTCAGTCAATCCGCAAAATTTTAAGGACTTTGAATGCATCCTCAATTGCAGTTGTGAAATAACATCAAACACTAAGATGAAACTGGATTTTATTAGGATTATCCCTGGAAAGGAAGGCAAAGAGTTACCTCTGCTGCAGAGGATAAGTTCATTAGAGTTACCAGCCTCACCCTCGGGTTAGAGCCCACATAAATGCTTCACAGAGTTCAAGTAGCATCTCAACATCAGCTGTTCAGAGGAGACTGCATGGATCAGGTGTTCATGGTTACATTTCTGCAAAGAACCCACTACTGAGGAACAAGAGAACTGACTGGGCCAAAAATCAGGACATTAGACCTGTGGAAATCTCTACTTTGGTCTGATGTAAAGTAGAGATTTTTTACATCAGACCAGTTGAGATTTTTGGTGTTTTCTTTGTGAGATGCAGAAAAGGTGAGCCTACGGTTTCTCCTGGGGCCTCATGTATAAGCCGTGCTTACGCACAAATGACAGCATACGCTTGTTTTCGCGCACACGACGGCATGCATAAAAATGGGCTTCGCGAGAACTTGGGGACTGCAGCGCAAACTCTTTTGCGGAGCGCGCCATAAACTCTTGTCAGGTGGAGGCGTTGCAATATTGAGCTCTGAAACTTATCACAGTGTTTCAAAATAATATTATTAATGTGTCTACAGTGACAAACATGAATTATTTTGTGACAAATAACACTCACACACCACATACGTTTGAACATGGATAACATCAGAGAGGACATTGAAGATGAAACTGATCCCGTGCACAAATACAGAGCGAGACTCACTTTTCTCCAAGTCTTACTTTGAGCAAATGACTGAAATTCATTTTCCACACGTGAATCTTTTCTTTTTCATTGTTCTAAAATGTTTTGAATGCTCCAAAATAAAGTTACGGACTAATTTGTTGTCAGAAAATGGGACTTAAATGTTGAGTAGAACATTTCCAAAAAAAACAACAACCACGATAATATAATTTTTCAGATTTATACAATCATAAATTGATGTGTTGATCACACACTTTCCTTCTTTTTCTTTTCTTTTCCTCCTTTTCTCCCGCATTTGCCCGTTGTTCTTCAGGACTCGGTGTACGCACGGTTTTATAAATCTGAGAATTTCTTTGCGTACATTTTGCGAGTATGAAAGCTGCTTACTGTTTTAAACATGAGGTCCCAGTTGTGGTTCTGCACATGAAGCATGGAGGAGGTGGTGTGATGGGTGGGGATGCTTTGCTAGTGACACTATTGGTGATTTGTTCCATATACAAGGCACACTGAACCAGCATGGCCACCACAACATCCCACCTGGTTTGGGCTTAGTGGGACCATCATTTGTTTTTGAACAAAGCAAAGACTCCGAACACACCTCCAGGCTATGTAGACGCTATTTGACCAAGAAGGAGAGAGTGGTGGTGTGCTGCGTCACCCGACCTGAACCCACTTGAGAGTGTTTGGGATAAGCTGGACCGCAGAGTGAGGGGCAAAATGGCTAACGAGTGCTTCAACACCTCAGGGAGCTCCATCAAGACTATTGAAAAAGTGACTACCTAATGATCTGACGAAGGGAGTGCCAAGAGTGTGCAGGAAGAACTTTGAAGAATCACTTTTTTATTTACCACATAGATCTATCTAGAAGTGTTCCTTCATAGTTTAAATTAGGGATGGGACTTTTTTGTCGACAAATCGACCAACAAAGGACACGACAAGTTTAGGACGGGGTGGGTGAGCGACATAAGACAAGAGCTACACAAATGAAGACGGCATCTCACCCAGTCAGGATCACTGTACTTCACTCTGTGGACACCTAACGAGCGCAGGTTCAAAAACCTGAGCCGTCTGGCTTTTTTTCCTTTTTTTTTTGCCCCTTATTTCTATTATCGCTGTTCTGATGGTCAGTAATGGACATTACAGCCATGTTTTTGAGCCTAAAATGAAGTAGTACACTATAGAATAATTTCCACCCCCACATTACTGCTGTTGCTGCTGCTGTAAAAAAAAAAAAAGTTGACAAAAAATTCGACACATGGACCTCGACAATCGACTCTAAAAATTTGTGAAATTCCCATCCCTAGTTTAAAGGTCTGAAATATTAATCTCACAAAACCCTTTGAATGGGAAGGTGTGTCCAAACATTCAACTGATACTGTTTACATGTTTTGATTTCCCAAATCACTCTTTATAGCTTTAGTTTTTCATTATTTGAATTACACATTGTGTTTTCCCACATATGGCCCAGATGCAGGGAGGGGATGTGACACAGTGTGATGTAATATTGAACATGAAAAAGCCTAAATAAATGAAGGCACTGGCACCCGGTAGAGGAGCTACAGCGTCTGCCGTGTGGACGTGCTTTGCATATGGAAAGTTTAACTTGCACCAGCCTCCATACCAGTCTATTAACCCATTTAACAGTTTCCCAAGAGTCAGTATGGAGAGTCTACATGTGAGAGTACAGTGTAGTTCGAGTGATTTAAAAGCATTTTTAAAGCAAATGAGTAAATCAGACCTGATCATTTGTGAACAGGGGGACATTGCCGATCAACTCGAGGAACATGCTGAACCACTCTCAGGTAGGTCAAGGCATTGGGATGAGCAGCAGGACCAATAGTATGGGCAGCTCGGGGCTGGGCAGCCCCAACCGCAGCTCTCCCAGTATCATCTGTATGCCCAAACAGCAGCCAGCACGACAACCCTTCACCATAAACAGGTACATGGATCTAATGCTTTTGTTCTGTGCCTTTAGGAGCGTTACTGATTCGACACTTGCCTCACCGTTTCTGTTTTTGTTTTGTTTTTCTCACTGCAGCATGTCAGGATTTGGTATGAACCGCAATCAGGCTTTTGGAATGAACAACTCGCTATCAAGCAACATCTTCAATGGCACAGGTTAGATTGTTAAATGATGTCGGCAGAGTTGATCTAGTTCTCTTTGTTTTGGGAGGGTTGATGCAAACATTGAAAACATAAGCAGCAATCGGATTTGAAATTGTCAAAAAATATTCTCTGCACTTTGTGTGACCAAAATCATTTTCTGAGCTCTTAAACGTTAGTACAGATTATTACACAGATGGAATAAGACACTGCGTATTATCTTAACCTTCCCCTTGCTGCAGATGGGAGTGAAAACGTAACGGGACTAGATCTGTCAGACTTTCCTGCGTTAGCAGACAGGAGTCGAAGAGAAGGGACTGGAAACCCAACACCGGTGCTCAACCCACTGGCTGGAAGGGCTCCTTATGGTGAGCCATTAGGCTGAATAAAGTGTCTTAATTAGTAGGTTTCCCTTTGCATGGGAAGGGCTCTCAGGTTTTTTTGGGTTCACAATCCAAATCAAAGCTGCGTTTCGGTGCTCACCTGTGTTTTTTTTTTTTTTTAGAAAGAACCGCTATATTGATATAATTTCTACTACTTTGTGTTCTCCATCATCCAGTTGGCATGGTGACAAAGCCATCGACTGAACAGACACAGGATTTCTCAATCCATAATGAGGACTTCCCCGCACTGCCTGGCCCGAACTATAAGGACCCTTCGTTGAACAATGACGACAGCAAAACAGTGAGTGTGAGCGACTTGGTGACTTTTCCCTCGCAGTCTGTTCGGTACTGTACTGTACTGTTATATGGTAATGTTTTAATCTTGTTTAGAACTTGAACTCTACGAGCAAGAGCACATCCAATGCAGACGGGCCCAAGTTTCCCGGCGACAAGACGGCCTCAGCACAGAACAACAACCTGAAGAAAGGGATCCAGGTGTTGCCCGATGGTGAGACCTCTCAGCCAATCGAATCTCTCCAATTCCTCTGAGACATCCCTTCTTAATCGCACAGCTTGGGTGAGGCAGTTGAGCTCTCTACCCTGCATTTGAGGTTAGATGATTATTGGATAGGCTTCATTGGGGAAACCAAAAGGATATGTTTACTATCATCATGTCTCCATTAGCTTGTCTGTAATGTAACCTGTAAAAAGAAATAATCGGTGTGGTCTCTGTTGCGTGCACTAAGTGTGGTTTATAAATATGGAGGTAATGTATTGACAATATTGACTGTAGATCAGAGCACAGTAGCGAACTCTGTGCTGATCTCCGAGTGTATCCTGCCGCTGTAGGTCGGGTGACGAACATTCCCTCAGGAATGGTGACGGACCAATTTGGCATGATTGGCCTGCTGACGTTTATTCGGGCGGCAGAGACTGATCCTGGAATGGTCCATCTGGCGCTCGGGAGTGACCTCACAACACTGGGACTCAACCTAAACTCACCAGAGTAAGACGCCACCTTTCCCCCATTTTCAGTCACCGACTCCTCAACGTTAAACGTGTAGCGTGCGCAAAAATGGATGTCGTCTTCTGGCTTTAAAAGTGGGGCCACTAGTGTTACTAGTGGATAATTGTTATTGTGCAAATTCATGTAAATGCAGACCAATGTTAAGTGTCAATAACTTACTGGAGCTCTCTTCTCTGACAGAAACTTGTACCCTAAGTTTGCCTCTCCTTGGGCCTCATCACCGTGTCGACCACAGGACATTGGTAAGACATCTTTTTTTTAATTGGAAGAGTTTGCACGATTTAGGCCAGACTCAAAAACAGTTTCATAAAGAGAGACAGGTGTGTGTCACAATTAGTTGGAGGTTAAAACTGAGACTACGTGTGTTGTGGACATGCTCACCTATATCTTATATAGCCTTTTGCTCTTTTCAGACTTCCACGTTCCCTCCGAGTACTTAACCAATATCCACATAAGGGACAAGGTAATTCTGAGCACCAGTGCAGTCTTCAGTTTGTCCACTAGAGTATTGCAGTCGACCTGATCCTGTCCTCATTCTTTGCTGCCTTGCTTCTAGTTGGCTGCAATCAAACTGGCTCGGTATGGTGAAGACCTGTTGTTCTACCTGTACTACATGAATGGTGGAGACTTGCTACAGCTATTGGCAGCTGTTGAGCTGTGAGTACTTGACTTGAATTTCACGTTGATGGCTGCAGGACTCTTCTAGGTTATACTAGAACATGTTTGCAGGCATTTAATGTTGGCGAATTAAAACAAAATCAGTTTGTATGTTTGTGAGCAGCAGGCTGTCTGCAGCTTTTCCAGAGTGAAACTTTATGATTGAGTAAAATGATCGTCACAGGTCGATCACTGGTTCTACTCCCATTTTTCTAATTCTTCTCTTCTGTCTTTTAGCTTTAACCGTGACTGGAGGTACCATAAAGAAGAGCGGGTTTGGATAACAAGGGCGCCTGGCATGGAGCCTACACTGAAGACCAACACATATGAGAGGGGCACCTACTACTTTTTTGATTGTCTTAACTGGAGGAAAGTAGCCAAGGTGAGAGTTTGTCACCCTTCTTTCCACTTTCTGCCGTCGTTTTATTCTGAGGATAGGAGCGTTTCAAAATCCTGTTAAAATCATCTCTGCATCTCTAAGGAATTTCATCTGGAGTATGACAAGCTGGAAGAGAGGCCTCATGTGCCAACAACGTTCAACTACAACCCAGCCCAGCAGGCCTTCTAAGGCCAGTCCTAAGGCCGCAACTGTTCCTGCACACAATGCTGTTGTCCAGGAGGAGGCGCTGTGGTTTACACAGCTTGGTTTTTATTCCTCAAGGATTTGGCTATTTGACTGCGGGAGTCATCGCCACCATCAAAACTGCCCTGCCTTTCCAAAAATTACATGCTGCCCAACACACCAACACAGTTTTTATTCTTTATGTTCCTCCTGTTGTTTTTTTTGTCTTGTTTTGAGCAGGGTCTGTGTTACGTTTACGTCTCTGAATCTGAAGCCTGTTTTCCCCCAGAATGGAGGACTGACCTTGTGGCACAGGACAGTGACAAAACAAGGTTTACGCCTCATATTTCCAGCAAGTGTTACAAACAGGAAAAAAGTGGGGGAAGCAAAGTTAACCGTCAGACGCAAAGTGAAAGGGTGAAAGAATCGCAATGTTTATTGTTGCACTATATTTAGTAATAAAAGAACACAAAATTTGTTTGTGCTTTTTTTATGTGAACACTCCCTGATCATCTTTTTTCCCCTTCTCTATTTTTGTTGGGGAGGGGGGGGTTCATTCAACTTTCCACATGCGTCACTTTTAATCTCAACTTTTTTTCTTCTTCCTTTGAACCTCTGTACTTGTAACTCCAAGCAATTTTCTGTCTCATACTTTGCCTCTCCGAGTTCCGCGTCACCTGACGATGGACACAAATCTGGACGACGCTCACGTGGACAAAAAACTTGCGGAGGCTCCAACGGCTACACAACGTTGCTCCAGAGCAAACGAAACACTTTCCAGTCTTTGTTACAATTTTGTAATAAATGTGTAGATTTTTTTTGTTTCTTTGCATCACACAAATTAGTATATGTATGTATGAATTTGTATATATGATTGCTATATATATATATACATATATATGTGTATGTATATATGACATCTATTTTGAGAGAAATTTGCCCTGCCTCGTTTTTATGAGGCGAGTATAGATGCAATATGTGGACGCAACAGGACATTTCTGGATCTGCTGGACAGGGTGTCTCATGGCACTGTGGGCACTTAACAAAATGATTTTAAAAAATGAAAAAAAATCATGTTACTCAAAGGAAAGGCCTGATTCTCACCACACAAAAAGTCAACACAGATCATTCCTGCATTTCAAGTCCAAAGCAAAAGAAGGAATGTGATTCAATTAAAGCTGTTTGAACAGCAGCGTTTCATAGCAAAAGGAAAAAAAGACAATTTGAGGAGAAAAAAAAAATTCAGACCAATCTTGTATTTTCTGAAGTGAAAAGCTTCTTTGTATTAAAGCAGAAAAGGCTTTCCTGAACCACTGTGTGTGTGTGTTTTTTAAAATAATCATTTATCTGAAAAAGTTAAACATCTTGTGAACAAATTTACTGACAAAAAGCCTGTACATGGTCACTAAAGAGACACATTTATTTTAACATTGTAGTTTTAATGTTCAATAAACATTAAGCTTGTAATCTGTACTTATAGTTTGCAACTACAGTACATACTCCTCATTGAGCGATCTGATGAAAGTGCAAATGTATTAAAAGATTAAGACTTTTGAAGCAAATTAAATCATGGAATGTAACTTTGACCAAACCGCAGCCTGATTATCACGTACACAAAATATGAAAATATCAATGTGCTGCAGAGACATCATCAAACCCCAGGCAGACTTCCATGTGTGGGGCTTCAAAGTTAATTAGGCAGACAAAACATCTACAGTTGAAAAAAGTGCATATACACACCTTTTAGTTAGTAATGTAATAGTCCAGGGTTTCTCACTCTTAGTCCTGCAGGACAGTGGCTCGCCAGGACCAGGAGTGAGAAACCCTGTAATAGACAGACATGGCACTTTCTCACATTCTCAGAATTCATGTGCTGTAGCACAGCATGGTGCCAACAAAAACCACAAACAATCACCGTTCATTACAATGAGATTCAGCACATAAACAAAGCTGCAGTCATAAAACGGCACTGAAATCACTGAACTCTGCTGAGGATTCCACTGTAGAAAAATAATCACGTCCATCCAGGCTGAATGTTTGACTATCAAAAGGCGGCCAGGTCATGAGAAAAGATCCACTTGAATTTTATGCTGAAAACGTTCATTTTCTGTGTCGTTTTTCTCCAGTTTCAAGGCTCTTATCCCTGATTCACACACATATTTCAGTGTTGTTTACAACTTGAGATGTTCTTTCCACACTTTCTTCTGGCCATGTATGTGCTCAGGTCATTTTTTTTTACAGTTGTCTCAGTGTTGTGATCCATCATGAGAATGCCGTCTGCTGGCTTTACTTTGAGACCGAGTCAGATGGGATGGCGCCGTCTGAAGTTCCTCCTGCTTTAACAGCTTCCTCTGTGGAGAAAATAAAGATACTATGACAAAGAGAGATGAAGGCAGAGACTTCATTGATTAATCACACTGTCTTTTTACTAATTTATTTCTCATGAAATGGGTTTGCCAGTGCCTGTGCATAATTAAAGACTTCATTAATCATCACAACGCCATCAAACCTTTATCCTTCTTCTCCTGAATCTCCTCTGCTGCAGTCTTGTCCGCTCTGAAGAAAATTCTGGCACTACTTAAGGAGAAGTGGAGCAGCTCAAACTCCTGCAACGAGAGAAAAACATGGGTTCGGCAAAGAAGAACGTCTACGTCCAGATCAACACTGCGGTTTCTTCATGTCCCTGATAGAATATACTGTAGCTCCACATCTAACAGGACAGACTTCTGGACACAAATGCCACTTTTTCAATTCCCGCGACGACTTGACTCGGCACGTTTCTTTAGCTTTTCCATTAGCAATAGTAGATGGTAATTTTTTAGTATCTGCTCTAGCGAGGTTCCAAGAGAAGACTGGAAGGAGTTATGAGAGCAACGTCCAACACAAGAATCAAACCCAACAATGCTGAACTGTACATCAGTTAAAAACCCTGAATACTTGGTATTTAGCAAAGAAATGTCTAAAATCTCTTCATTTAGCACAGTGTTTCTTAAAGCGGAACTCGACCGGAAGTTCCAATTAACGCTGTTTTTTAGTGTGTATCTGCGTCATTACCTTGTTTATGAAGCCCTGAAGGTTCAAAACAAACAGTTCAGCCATTGCTGAGAACGCTGTGTTTTATTGTAATCTCGGGGCTCAACGAGATCTCTGAAAATCCCGTAATAGTTACGTAAACAGCGGTTCTCCTGAACAGCAGATCCTCCTTCTCCGGGCACTAGTCCGGGCACATCTGGTTGCGTACATTGAACCACAGAAGAAGAATAACATCCGTTGTGGAGGTGTTTCACGAGCGACAGTGTCTTCTGACTCTGGGTCTGACTCCGGGTCAAAGTCATAAAAAGGGACTGCGGTGGGCGTCATGAAGAAGCTATTATTAAACATTGTTAAAACAATGTTTTGATAATGAGTAGCAGTGCATCAACCGTTCCAGAGGGGGGAGCTACACTTCTGAGAGCTGGTGTGCTGAATAGTAATGGCCAATCACAAGAATCTTGTCTTCTGGTGGTGAAAGTTCACTCTGAAACATCGCGGGTGATGAACAGCGTCAGAAAAGAGGATTTCAATCGGCTCGTTTACAGCAACTAGGAGGTTTTTGCCCATAAAAACAAGTTAATATGTGTAAGTAGACCTCCATAACTAACATATGTGCAACAGGACCACTCTATGTGACCTTTAATGAGGACCGGAATTGAGAAACACTGATTTAACATAGGAGTCTGGTGTATTTAGTGACAGCACTGCTGAAAGCCGGCAATTGTGAGCCCCATCACAACCCCTGCAACTGTTTTTCAGTTCAGTGTTCACTGTGTCAGTCGGCGTCTGTGCTCCAGTCATGCAAATATTTTGAATTAACTGGTTTCAATGATTCAGTAACACTGAAAACAACTGCTTTACAAGTCACTAGTATGCATGTGTGACCTATAAACGAAGTCAACCAAACCGTGTTTTCCCCAGAGTTCAAATGAAAATCAACAGAGACCAAGAAAAAGACTTTAGAGAGTTTAAGACTTTACCTGAAGGTAGACGTCCAGTCTCTTTTGGGTCAAGTTCATGGTTTGAAGCAATTTCTCATCCTGACTGGCAGACTGGACGTTCTGCTCCTTCAACACAGCGTTCATTTCTTTCTTGTACTTGTCTCTGACGGCCTGGAACCAGTGCAGCGAGTCAAACTCCAGATACTGATCCAGCAGCTTCAGGATGTACGCCACACCTGAGAGAGGAGACAGAAAAGATTAAAGGTCCAGTGTGTAATAGAATATCTAGAAAGGGTTTTTTTGGGGGGGGGGCAGGAAATGAATGTACTACACATGGATTTAAAATAAAAACTGGTTTGGTTTGTGTAGCTTTACAATAAAAGTCTTCTATGTACTTAAGGAAAGGGCCTTGCTTTGCTGCTGTCGAACAAAAAAAACTAATTAAACATCCCTTTCTGGTCTGCAAAGACCACGGTAGTTCTCTAATGGGCTTGAACAAGGAGGGGTGAGCAGAAGAGTCCTGTGTTTGTGACAGTATGCAGTCTCGCCACTAGATGGCACTAATTCTTCAACAGTCAATAGCCAAGAGAGAAGCAAATCAACACAAAGCTGTAAGGATGTTTTTTTTGTTAAGTTAACTGCTTTAAGATGCATCACTTTTGCCCACGTACCCATAGCAAAACCATCATCTGTGAAAGCAGCTCCACTTTTGTTTTTCTTGTTGAGTTTCTCTTTGCAGCTGATGGAGTGCTCCACAAAATTCACCGTCTACAAGAGAGATTTGTTATGCATCCATTAAGCAAACGTCATGTCCATAGCAAAAATCACAAAGCGCTTTAACAATAATAGTGCAGAGTAGAGCTGAAACAATTAATCAATTACTAAATTAATCATCAACTATTTTGACGATCGATTTGAAGCTTTTTTCATTATTAAAACAAGACTTCTAATTTAATAAGCTAAAATGATGAGAAATCTTGTTTGTAACGTGAACATTTTCTTCTTTTAAAGTTTTTATTTTCTAAAAGTAAAAACTTTTAGAGCACTTCAAAGGTTAACAAGAGTTTTTTTATCAATTATTTTCTAGTTCAAAATAATCATAGTAGAGGTTCTGAGCATCTTCGTCATAACCTTCGCCCAAACTAGTTGTTTGTTTTAAAAATGAGTAACAATTTGACTGGTAGCCAGTGTAGAGTAGGTAACAGTGTGGTTATGTATTATACCTATTATCAAAAGTGCCTCAAACAGAAGAACAGTGGAAAGAGCAAACCTGAGACTTGCAAACTGACCAGTGGGGGAACAATCATGTAGAAGTTCCTCAGGTGCATATTTTTGACACTGCGAAACTCAGGCGCAAACACTGCAACCAGCATCTTGAAGTACTCGGTGCCCTCGGCAGAGTTGCTGGTCAGATCTCCCAACACTGAGTCTAGGACACTTGGAATAACAGTGGTAATGATGAAGGGTTAATTTCTTATGGTTTCTAGCTATGGTGCCACATTTATCTGTATTAAACTAAAAAGAGAGAATATATTATCATTTACTCTTATGTGTGACAATAATTACAATAATCTAATCTGAGAAAAAGTGATTAATATAGTAATAGTAGATAGTAAACATAAAAGTATGTGATTCTCAAATTTCACTCACCTTGCAGCCCTTTGAGTTTCCTCTGAAAGTCCCTCCTCCTTCACCAGCTCCTCAAAGTTGACAATATCCTCCAGGTCAGGGACAAACCTTGAGATGTAAACACTTTTGTTTTAGATGTGTCATAAAAATACTTGAATAAAGAGCAAATTCCTCTGAATCTGAAGCCACTGTCCTCCATGTTTTAGGTGTTTGCCTGCTCAAACACACCTGATTCAAATGGTCAGCTCGTCAGTAAGCTCTGCTGAAGCCTGATAACGACCCATTTATTTTAATCAGCAGGGAAACACCTAAAACATGTAGGACAGTCGCTCCCCTGGACTAGGAGTGAGAAACCCTGCTCTGAATGGTGGATATTAATTTTATGAAATTAACCTCAATATTGCATCAAGTTCAAGTATTTCTGAAGCTTTCTCAATACTTTTTCAGTCCTTCGCATTCAATCCGGAGAAGCACATACAGTGTCTTTACCTGATAGCACTGCTGCAGCAGTGGAGGCCTCCAGAGCGGATCATACGCACGTAGCCCATGGCATTACCTGAAAGGAAACGGCGTAAGAAGAGTGTTGGCTTTGCAAAGAGATATCGACAAAAGTTGTACATATCTCAGCAGAATTTCCTCACCTATCTGGCTGATGAGCTGTCTGAACTGGTCCAGGTAGCTCTGTCCATCGGGGGTGATGCCCAGCTTCCTTATGCCACGGTTGAACTTCTCTGCTCTATCAAATGGATACTACAACAAAACACCAAGAACATAAACAACTTCAGCTGAACAAACAGGAGAGAGGGAGCGGAGTTATCGCACCTGGTGATAAGACTAACACAGGGTTTCTCACTCCTGATCCTGGGGAGCCACTTTGTCTGCATGTTTTAGGTGTTTTTCCCTGCTCAAACACACCTGATTCAAATAAATGGGTCGTTATCAGACTTCAGTTTCTTACTGACAAGATGACCATTAGAATCAGGTGTGTTTGAGCAGGGAAACATCTAAAACAGGACAGTGAGGAGTGAGAAACCCTGATCTAACAGGACAGGAAATCTAGTAAAACTTCTTTAAGAGAGTAGATTTACAAAAAGTCAGTTAATATGATAATGGATTGTGGATGGCACTCAAGTCAATCTATGCATTAAAATACTTCCTGTGACTGGATCCGCACTATTGTCATTATAGATGGAAGTCAGTTTGGTTTGCAAGGAGAAAAACATTGCATTGTTGTGTCTGTGTGAACTGCAGGTAGAGTGAGACAAAATAAGAGTCTGAAGGAGGTGAGTCGATCAGTGCACTACTCATGCCGCTGTTGTGATGGACATTTTGTATTTGTGAAGAGGGATGCAAGTCTTACTCAGGAATGTTCAAATGTAATTGTTTAACATGACCGACTTGTGACCTGAGACCATTTATATTGTTTTACGGCAGTTTCACACAAATGGTGGTGTAATTAGCAGACTGATAACGCACCCAAATGGACCATGTGTGTTGTCAAACCCCCTCAACATTTGGTGTTTGTAAACAGTTCTGTTAAACTAATAAACTAGCCTACGCTGTCGGGGGCCGACAGCAAGGGGTATATCCGCGAACTTGTCCAATCCTCAACTTCCCAATATACCCAAAGTACACGCACTCGCACCTGCCACTAACTGTTTTAATTAATTATTAATAAATTCAACAAAATAACTGTTAAATATTATGATATAATGCTGACTACACTTTATACATGTTCAAAGTATCCATATAAACTCTATTTGAACACAGAATACCTGAACTCATAAATTTCTCTCTAGTTTTTAATAAATCTAGTTAACCTATTATACCTTGTTAAATATTATGAATATTAAGTGTCCAAATGTCATGAAAAAGCATACACTATGTTTATTAAATTTCATGAAAAAGCATACACTATGTTCAAACTTTCCATTCAATGCATTAATAAAGAAATGGAGGCTTAACTATTTTTTATATAATTAATACATCTATATTATAATGTAATAAATATTATGAATAAGTGCTAAATAAACCCATGATATCCTCAATGTGTCCAAATGAGCTCAATAATAAAGAAAAAATGCCTTAACTATTTTTTCTGTGTTCACTAATAAGTTAACCAGTTCACTTATCATGTAACTATTACCAATCATAGCCAAAGTAATAATGATTGTACTTGTAGATAGTTGTTACATGAATCATTGTACAAAATTTGAAGGCAATATCTCCATCAGTCTGGAAGATAAAGGCAAAAATGTGTTTTTAGCATAATAAATTAATTCATTTGCTAATTAATAATAAAGCTACAAAGATAGGGATAATTCTCAGGTGGTATGTGATGCCCATGCAAAATTTGAAGCCTTGCCAATGGTGTTTCATTGGTAATAAAAACTATCTTGTTTTATTGGCATGACTGTAACTGAAATTGAGTCTTTCCTCACCTTCTGGTCAGACTGGTCCTTTGTTTCTCTGAAGAAGCGGATGTCTTTGATGAGTCTGGACTTGATGTGTTCATCGTACATAAACTGGCTGAAGATGTAAAACTTCTTGCGCAGGAACTGGTAGGTGAAGTTCACCTGATGAATGCAAAGAGGAGACGTGCAACAGACAACACAATGAAATCTCAAGTGAAGAAAAACCATCACTCCACTCGCTCGCCTGTGATCTTACCGTGGTGTTCATGATGCCTGTGCCGTGGGTCCGGATGGAGTTGGCGATGTGACGGATGTTGATGGTGTTCAAGTGCTTGTTGTTACTGGCCTTTTCTATGAAGATCTATTGAAAAACAACGAGATTTCAGTTATACTGTTCACAGACATCTGCTCAGTTAGAAACACAGATGGTGAACACGGGGACGTCTTACCTGGTTGTTGAGGTTGTAGAGGTAGCGCGAGACAAAAACATGAATGTTCCTCATTATTTCTAGAACATCCAAACCCTGATGGGAACACAGAGGATTATCACCCAGTTATTACCCTTCACTTGTTGAACTAAAGCTCCAATATCCATTAACCAAAGCAACACAAACCTGCTCCAGTGTCTGGCTGGGAAGATGTGCCTCTGTCATCGTTAGGCCATATCGCTGTGTGGCGAGGTTTCTCATCTCGCTGTAGGTGGCCCAGTCATGCAGAGCAACCGTGGTCAGGTTGTAGAATGTTTTGTCCAGGTAGTGGGTTACGTAGGCTGCAAGGACATTAAGTATACTGTTTACCATTTTACTTTGTTCTTGTATACACACATTTAATGCCTATATGAATAAGAGTTCTTATTGTACACCACAACACCTTTGATATGAATGAAGCGGTTGAAGAATCTGATTGGTTTGAGGGAGAAGAAGTGGGCCAGATCCTTCATGCCAACTTTAAAAGGGTTCCTGTCGTCCAGTTTGAGGTGTGTGTGAACAGAGAGGCGCAGGTCCTTCTCGATCTCTTTACACAGCTTGTCCAGCAGGTGCTGCATGAGAACATTAACCAAAACTTAGAATCAACACATTGTCAGTATGATTCTTCACTCAACAATCATGTTGCAGGAAACATCATCACAACTGTGTTTAAAAATGACCAGATTGTTTCTGCAGAACATTATGATGCACAGTGAAATTCACATATTATGGCCCAAAACATATTTAGTTCACACTTAAGTCTGAATAAATACTTCTGATGTTTCATGCCCTTGAAAATGGGATGGTCAAAAATATGGATGATAGATTTTTTTTTTGTGGATTTATACAAAAGGAACTTCTGAATCAAACAACAGAACACTATATTACACATACTGTACATACTGCCCACTGGTCCTGATTCTGGTTAAAACATGTCACCTCATTAAACACATCCATGATCTCTTTGTCATAGCTCTCCAGTAGCTGGTCACATGACTCCATATGTTTGGCATGCAGCATGGAAGGCACACTGTCCCTCAGCGCACTGAACATGTACTGCTCCAGCCAACCAGAAATGGCACCCAGGAGGACAGGTCAGCAGGGAACCAATTCAATAAAGAACAAAAGAGAAGAGAGAAGGCGGTAACAATTAAATAAAAAGAAAAGTTAACATCGGTGTGTGGTTAGAACATCGGAAGTTTAAAAGCCTACATGTATCCTCGCAGCGTCCACAGCATTGTCGTACACGTCGTCTAGGTAGATGGGAAACACAGCTCGATGCCAGTAAAGGAAACTACAGTCACACTGAATCCTGACCCTGAGGCACAAAGGAAAACAAGTATACATGTCAAAAGACAGTTTCATCAACAGTGATGAAGAGCCATATGACAGTATAAGTTTAACCTTGACAGATAACTGTTGACTGTCACCTGCCAAAATAAGTAACTGGCATTTAACCCATTGACGCCGGGAAAGCATTGCCGCACTTCTACCATAGACGCCAAGAGAGCGGCTACGCGTTTTATTCTCTCATAGACGCCATCAAAGCGGATAAGTAAATTTTTGGGGGTATAAGGGTTCCTCGCGACATTGTTTTGAAATTACTTTGCGCGACTTTGACAGTGGAGAGATTTCTGAAGGCAGTGATTTTAAAGAGATGCGTCTTCGGTGACGTCATCGCTGATAACTTCGAACGCGCTGAACAAATCGACCGGGATTTATGGTTAAGACTGTTGTGGCAATTGTTTGTCTGAGACGTCTGATGTGGAAATAAAGTTGGATGAAAAAGCAACTGGGCTGTAGCATCGGTTTATTCTTTGCGCAAAGAGAGAGACAACAGAAGACAACCGTTCTGAGGCAAGTCTAAGATGGCTCTGAGGAAGATGAGAGAATTCTGCAGATATATTGTTGTGGCTCTATGCTGTGTGTGTGCAGCTGGTTGACCTTGGACCCCAGGCTGGTCTGTTCTGTGTAAGAGCTGTCTAGGTGTAATAAAAGGTGCCAAGAGGATTATGTGTATTAAGATTTAAGTGTTAGGGAGGTGTGCATATATGAATGGGGTACCTGTGTGAAGGAATGTGTGTGTGTGTGTGCTAAAGATAAGAATGTGTATCTGTGTGTGTTTGCTTAAGAGAAAATGTTATTTTGCCAGGACAAAGACATAATTATGTTTGAAGACGACTAGGTCGGCGATAATGACGATAAATACCACCGTAACTGACAGAGTGTTTACAACCGCACACCAGGGGTGACAGTGGATTTACCTACAGATGCCACAGCGCTGTAAGCATCATCACCGTCACATGTGAAGCAGACTGTTACAGTCATTACATGCTGTTCTTGTTCTTCACACTCCATCAGGACTAAATCAAGGCACTGACACATGTTGATATTACTTTATTTTCTTACTGTTTTTTTAATTTAAAATAGTTATTCACTTTACTTTTACATTTTTGTATCTAAAACTAAATTTCACAGGAAAGCCACAGGTGTGAGCTCCCAAATACTTTTTGAATATTCTTCCTATATCTGCTACAGAGGCTGAGAAATCAGTCATTTAGTAGACATTGAAGCTCAGGTTTTAGAGGCATTTTTTCCAGGCGCTTCAGACCATAATGGGTTAAGATGTTGCAATTTAAATGCTCTAGGTTTAAAAAGAGTTTTTTAACCTTCTGCGCAATCTCTTGTGTCCAATTACACAAGATGTTGAAAGCTGCCTCTTCCAAATCAAACAGTGGCCTATAAACTCCTCCCAGTTTTCTTCACACAGAGCATGACAGATGGAGAAACAACTGGATTGTATAATGCACTGATTACAGAAATATTGCACTTAAAAAGAACAATATTAACAAGTGAAAAGACGAATACCTCTCTCGCAGCTCACTTATCAGATCCAACTTCTTCAGGTCAAGCTGCAGCGGAAGCAGCTCCTCATCTTTGAACGTTTTCTACAAGAAGGAAGAACAATTTCACATATGAAGCTAAGATTAAGTAAAAGGAAAGAAACAGAAGAGTCACATCAAGCAACGACTTCTCCCAACATACCAGCTGAGTGCCGACGCACAGAGCCAGAGACACCACGAGGCGTCGCTCTTTAGTGCCGGGTCCACTTAGGGCATTTTCTGCCAGCACCAAAGACGACAGCACATCCAGCCGCTGCTCACTGTATTTCTTATCAGAGATCACCCTTTTCTTTAAGATGAAAAACATCAAGCATCAAAAAAAAAGAACACAAACCCGTACTCACTTATGTCACAACTCTGATATTTTTGTTTACCTTGGCTGTGCCGATAGCGTTCAGGGCCTGGGACTGCAGCTGCTGCGTGATGTGAGACACAGAGTCGGCGACGACCATGGAGCGCCTGTGAAACGTGTGCTCCACAGCCTGAGGAGGTCACATAGTCTGACCGTGTTACTTTGACAAAAACAGATAATACATTTAGTGGAAATAAAATAAGACGCAAACCTTAAGCAGTTCCACCAGTCGACACAGTGCTTTGACAGATGTCTTGGTCATGGGTCTCTGCATTGACATGTACATGTTCATGGTGGTCTTGATGATAGTGCTGATGCCGTACGCGTACAAGATGCCCTTCATGGGACAGGAAACACAATGAGGGTGTATGAGTTTTTTTTTTTTTTTAAACTGTTTACAAACAAGTTTATAATCTTTACATTTTTTTGTATTTTTTATTACAGAAAGCATCCGTTTGTGTTGCTGTCTGTATAAGTGTGACACTATTCAATAGTTAAGTAACTTAACTTAAAACAAGTCAGAGATTTCTATTTTTATGGAGACTAATCAATGAATCTATAAAGCATTGCTTAAATATGAAAGCTGTGTTATGTGCTGGCTGTTCTGCTCCGTTATGAGTGGATTATGCTGTCTTTACCTGCACAAACACATTACACCTGCTGTTAAGGTCATCAGCCAGCTTGTCACTTTTATGGTCTTTGGACAGGATGGACTCCATCTTCATCATCCAAGAGGTTACAAACACATAATAAGACTGCACATCCCTGGAGAGAAAAGACAACAGAAACAATTAGATTCTCAAATGTAAAGTTATACTTCAACCAGAAGTAATGTGACTCTGTTTTGGTCCAACTGACTTTGTCAGTGTCTGAGCTCTTTGCTGCAAGTAGGTGTCTCTCTGCGCCCTGATGGCCAGTAGACTCTTCTTATCCATCAGTTTGGCTGCAGCAGGAATCTTAGCAACGAGGAAGGTGTCAGGAAACCAGACAATATTAGCAGTCAAAGTGACAGCTGGAACCTGGAGAAAAATTCAGACACGCATGATTAAAATGCGTTTGCTGCCTTGACATCAGGATCAATGAAAGGTTGCACAACTCTGGAAGTCAAGAGCACAAAACTACCTTTTTACACACATCCAGCAGTGCTTTGTAGAACTTTTTGTCGACACTCCTGAAAATGTGAAAGTGAAGCACAAAAAGACAACACACGGCGGCATATTTATCTCTCTGGTCGATTTCTGAAGGTTCACCTGAAAACAAACAAACAAACAAACAAAAAGATTTAAATTTGCAGATACAAAAAAAAAACAAAAAAACATTTAAACCACCAAAGAAAACCAAGTTTTCATGTGAGGAGGAACTTACCAATCTTTGACTCAACATTGGTGAATATGGTGCGAATGTTAAAGGCAAACTCTTCAGCAAAGACACTGTTTTTGGCAACAGCTACTTCTCCGGGATCATCAAATCTTTGCTCCACACACGTCTGTCACACAGTTAAGCGTATAAGGTCAATGAAGGTGACATGAACGATAAATAAATGATTAATGGTTACTGAAAGATGTTTTAAATTGACACAAGCTATTGCAATACGCACATATGTAGTTGACAACATGTACATTCACAGAGTGGCAATGCTTTGCCTTGGCAGGCTGAAAGACTTCACAACTGCCTTCATCATCCTTATTTTCTCCACATTAAATAAAGGTACAAAAAAAAAAAACGAGGTTACCTGCATTATCATGCCATCCAGCAGCTGTCCCTCCAACTTCAACAGCAGCTTTTCAAATGGTTTCAATTTCTCTTCAGGAATGGAAAATTTCCCAGGGTTATGGTGCACTGATTTTAATAACCTATGAGTTAAAATGATGACAACACAGTAGATCATTACAAAATGAATCTACAAAAAGATTAATTGATGCACTGTGATGGGTGGAAAACAGCAGACTTTCTTTTCTACATTAAGAAAATTGAACTTCTACCTTTTATACATCTTCCAGTGATCTTTTAGTGTACCATGATTTTCCAAAATCTCATCGAGTGTGAGCAGTACCACCAACAATTCCCCAAGGTGTTCATACACTATCTGAAATTGGAAATCCAAACACAGGATACATAAAGATATTTAGAGACCAAAAATACACACGCATGCACACAAACACACACGCACACGCACACACTTAAAATCCTCAAATCAGCTAACCTGGAAATGAACTCCTGAAGACTCTATGATTTTCGTTGCACCCCTACGACATAAAAACAAGAATTCAGTCTTGGATTGTAACTGGACAAACACATTAAAAAAAAATACTCAAACCACAACTGCACTCTCTATGTTCACCAAAACAGCCTTTTGCTCATGGGTCTTACTTGTTGCTGTTATAAAGGGCCGCCAGCTGATGAACAATGTTGACCACCACTTCATAACATCTTGACACGAAGCAAGACAGTTCCTATCCACAGAAGATAGTGAAGCCATCAGTGTTTTCTGAATCCCAGGTAAAAACCAGGAAAAATGTGCTCGTCAGAAATGATCAACTTCTCACCTGAAGGAATGAGATGAATCTACCCATCTGAATCTGGGACTCTCCTTCAACAACACCAGTTTCTGACACTGTAACACAAAAGTAAATGCACAAATATGCATAAACCCCCCCAAAAAACCCAATTTGTTCATGTAAGGAAAACCCCAGGATAACAGGAAGCACCAATAGCTGATGGATTACCTCCTTCTCCGTAGAACAATAAGCCATTGTAGAACTTGTTTTCTGCCTACAAGTGGACATACATATTAAACATAATTTCAGCACACAATCTGGATGTGTATTTTATAACTAAAAAAAACATACATACATACATACAGAGAGATACTGCAAGAACAAATATACATGCAGAGTTTACTGATAATGTGTACCTCATACTTGAGCTTCTTTACTTCACTGCAGAGTGCAGCATAAACTGTGATGACTTTATTGAGAACCTACACACCATACATAAAAAGACTGGTGATTAAAAGGAAAAACAAAGCACTGGTAATATGAGACTTGGTGGTATCTTGACTTACCTTGTTGTCTGTTTTAATTAAATCCAGTAAAGAGGACTGTTCATATGGGAGAAGCTGAAAGACAGTTAATTGGTACGAAATAAGACTTAATTTGTGTCAATGTAAACCCAGTTGTGCAAATGGTCAGGGTGTAAAGTAGAGTCAATGGTGTTCTACCTTCAGGGCGATGGGGTCCAGAGTGAAGTCCCACACGTCTCCAATGGAGTCATCAAGAGCCTCCTCTATACCTCGCAACTGAGAGGTGTACTCCTCTAGAAACTTGCTGTAGTTCTTTAACTGGACCTCGGTGTGTATTTCTGTTCGATGAAAAGGCAGATCGAGGACAGTTCAGAGATCACATCTACTCAAGTGCTGTGCTTATGTGATCAAGGTTATTGCACTTTGCATGAGACTTGCTAATTTTCAACTTCCACAACAACAATTACAAAATGTTGTCCACATTTCAATAGTCTTTTAAAACACATTCATTGAGATGCATGTTTAATTAAAAAAATAATAATAATAATGTTTTTTAAATATATACAGTTAATATGGGATATTACATTACACGGTCCTGCATTGAACATGTTACTCAAAACCATGTACAAAAGTAAAACATTAAACATCAATTTGGGAATGTGTGCACATGATAATTATAAACCAATATAAAGGCTTTAAAATAAATAAAGCCTGGTTACCTCTTTTTTAAGTATTAACAAGTCTGTATGTTAGACAGCAGCAAAACTCAACATTTGTAAATGTATAAACATGGAACACTGTGAAGTCCATTATGATTTCATAATCTGAAAAAGGTCAAAGCATTTGGCTGAGATTTGAATACTCCACATTTTATTCTGAATCAGAATATCGATGTCCTTATTTACACAGTTAAAGCACGACAAATGCTGAGCCTTTGTGATTAAACCCTGTAGTTTGAACGATTGACACATCTGAAAGAGAAGCAAAAGTAACTTTACTGAATTATTATGATCCAGGGAAATGACGCATCATAGACACAGGAATGAATAACATAACCAACTTTAACCAAAGTGTCGACTGCTAATTAACACACTATTAAACTTCAATACATGTTCTTGTTATAAATAAAAGTAACAAACCGTCATTTAGTATTGTTTATATGCAGCAGTCACACTGACCAGCTGTTTTTTGACAGTGTGCGGCGATTGCCGCCAGCTAACGCGTCCCTGTCATACGTTACTCTCGTGTTTACACTTTACATTAGAACCAGTCTCTGAGTGCTGCCAATTCACGCTCAGTAAACACTGACGCCAGAGAATTTTAAATATGTGTATTTAGCCAGTAAATAGACGGAGCCTGGAATGGCGAAATGTCTTGCTAGCCGCGCAAGCTAGCACCGGAGTTTGCGTGTAGCTAAGTGTAGTGTGTCGCCGTGTAGTAGCTTCGCTTTCTGCGCGTCGGAAGCTGAACGCAGCACTTACTTTGAGAACCGTCGTCAAAACGGTCAAACTCCCAGTCAGGTGCGATGGTTTCTGCCGCCATGGCTGACTGCACAGGTGACAGAAGAGAGTTTCTGCTAAAAAGTGGAGCTACAGGGTCCCATGATAGGTCTCATGATTCTGTGAATGGCCGCTAGGGTTTATGGGTAATGGAGTCAGCATTCGTTAGCACTTCTATAAATTGAAAAACACTGATCATGTCAGGACCAGTAGTCTATCTATCTATCTATCTATCTATCTATCTATCTATCTATCTATCTATCTATCTATCTATCTATCTTTATAAATTATTTTATTTTATATTATTATTTATATTTCTTGCAACATGAGCAGATTTACACTACAGTTTATTTACAGACTAGAACCAGGAATTGAACCCACAACCTTAGTTGAAAGACAACTCGCCCAACCACTGAGCTACCAGGATTCAATCCCTATTTTTAGTTTTTTATTACTTCTAAAACTTAAGTACATTTTATATCAGAAAATTACTTTTGATTCTTAAGTACAGTTAATGTCATATACTAAAGGTGCCATATGTAAAAATGTGGCCAAAAACAGTTACTACATTAAAATTAAAAATACCGAGGTGTATAGGTTTCGTTTACTTCATTTCAATGAATGGAAGTCAATGCAGTGTCCTAAGTAAAATAGCTGTGCTGCACTGTTTTTCTATGTACATATGTGGTAGGTTGTGAGGACCAAATTTAATTTAAAGCTATTTTATCGGGACATTTTGGCTTTGGGAGGATCAAGACTTGATTTTAAGGTTTTGGTTATAGTTGAATTTAAGTTAAGGTTAAGTTGTGATGGTAAATGTTAGTGTTGGAATACATGTCTGTTCTATGAGTGTCGGGACTGAGAATGTTGGTGTGTGTGTGTGTGTGTGTGTGTGTGTGTGTGTGTGTGTGTGTGTGTGTGTGTGTGTGTGTGTGTGGTCAGGGTGCTGCCACAGTGAAGACTCATGCAGACCAGGGATAGTACAACAGGGGCCATGAGGACGAGTCAGGGTCAGCAGCAGCAGCAGCAGCAGCAGCAGCAGCAGAACAGAATAGAGGTGTCACATTGAGGTAAATCACTTTATTTATTCTTCTATTCTACTCATAACCATTGACTAATGTGACATTATATGGTATTATGTGCTTTTAGATTAGAAAAAAAACAATTGTAGAAAGCCCTTCATTATACAATATGAAAATGTCGCCTGCTTTTTCTATTTCAAATTTCAAATTTCAAATTTGGCAGTCAGACACAACATTAGCCACTCAGCCTTGAATTAATTAATTAATTTGTTTTTTTGCTCACACAGTGTGATGTTTAGGATTGTGCTACCATATGTGAATATGTTTATTTCCAACAAAGTTGGACTTTAAAAATCAGGATTGTTTTGGAACCATTCCTGACGCATTTGTTGACAGCGGTTTAGCAGATTCTGTTTTTAACTGGCTGGGCACTTTCTGCACAATACCTCTCTTTAAGTTGGGAACCAGCTTTTCCGTAGTACCTGATCACCCGTTAGGAATTCCAAATGAAGTGCATTGTCTTGGTCAGACAACACGGCCTCTATTGCCGATAATGCCGGTCATTTCTACCATCATCAGCTGACTGAAACAGCTTCATGCAGCAACAGCTTCCCTTTCTGCATGCCAAAGTAGCTCACTTGAATTTCCACAGAGGTGAAGAATGCTGAGACGCTGCATTATATTGCAGATAACTTACTAGATAGTCTTACTGCTGAATTAAAGTGGTGGTGGAATACAAGGGATTATTTCTGTTATGTGTTGTTTTGGTTACAGGAGCTGTCAAGTTCATTTGTCAAATTGTTTTCCTATTGTTTTTTTTACTCTAGTAGTTGCTCAAAAATACAAAATACAAGTAGTTGTGGATGCTTATTAGTAGCTAAGAAGTGGCCATAATTGTGGGTGCAATTGTCAAACAGACAAACTCAATATTAGTTGCAGAATGCTAACAATATTTGTTCTCGAATAGCTCAGCTTTTCTTTCCAATTACTTATTATGGCCTTTTTTTAAAAATCTTTTAATAATTCCTGGCAGGCTGTACATGGAGAGGTGTAATGCTGCCCTCACTCACTACACCCTGGACAGGTCACCAGTCCATCACAGGGCCACATACATAGAGACAAACACCCATTGACTCACACTCGCTTTCAATTTAGAGTGACCAAATTGCCTAATCTCCAAATCTGCATCGGTTTGAGACTGTGGGAGGAAACTGGAGAACCCGGAGAAAACCCATGCACATACACACATGCACAAAGGCCCTTATTCAGACCTTGCACGCAGAAGCCATGGAGCGCTAATCACTGCACCAACTATGTGGCCCATATAGTTTAAAACTCTTTATGTATCTACTATGTCGCCTTCTTCAAGCATGCAAGGCCACATCAAAGGAAAGTACGACATAATGCTGATGCAAATGTATGTCGTTTGTGATGCATTCCAGGGTTTATTCTAGGTGGTGAAAATGGGCTTTCAACTGTGGAGGGAAACATTCCACACAAATCATAGTCCAAGCTGTATATATATAAATATAACACATTACTGATGCTGTTGTGGATGCAGTTGTATCAATGTTGTTCAAGATCTGTATTCAAAAAATGTCTTCAGGATTGCTGTGTCTGACCAGAGAAGGAACTTCTCATGATCCAGGTTAGCAGCAGCAGCAGCAACAACACACTGCCAAAGCCCTACATTACACCATGGTTGTCCCAGGGTCAGAAAAACCCACGAGCATCTCTGGTCAAGGAAGCCCCAACCAACTGCACAGATCAAATCCATCCTCATCCCATCACTCTGAAAGTCGACAAAGCATCAGCTTTAATGAGGATATTTCACCACTCCACACCAGCCTCCAATCCAAGCCACAGGAGTTAACCGAGAGAGATTATCTCCTGCCCGATAAACTCTATGGTCAGTCAAGAGTTAGTGAACATATCACTGCAAATGATGCAGCTGAACGTGCACGTACAGAGTCACTCTGTTCTATGGTGATGCAGATTCTGGTGCCATTTCTACTGGCTGGGCTGTGTACAGTCTGTGCTGGTATGCTGCTGGATGTAGTCAAGGTGAGGAAACGGAAGCAGGACACGGTACACTGCACTGAGTACTAAATCAGCTGAGTTTCTGTTTGTGTGCTTGTGGTGTTGGCAGAACTGGGATGTGTTCGTGGAAACACCAGAGCTTGTAATCCTGGTCCCTGCACTATTGGGCATGAAGGGGAACCTGGAAATGACTCTGGCCTCTAGACTCTCCACTGCTGTGAGTGTGTGCCGTCTTACGCACACAGACACAAACACACAACACATTCACACACACGGCTGAAATCTCATTTGTGATGCGAATGCGTAAGTGACACGTCCTGGTGAACAAGAAAACGTACTATATTGCTTATGTAGGTAATGTGCAGAGTTGACGTGAAAGTGAACAATGCAAAAGTGTGTGACAAGGTAATTATTTTTCTCAGAGTTATATTTAGGCTCTGTTGAATGATTAGTGTGAAACTCCTCACAGACCTGTGAAGTCCACAGCAGCACTGTAATATACAGTAAACACTACTCTGCAGGACACATTTGAATGGCAACAGCAAAACAACAATTCAGACAAACTTTAGTCTAATTATTGATCAAATTATTATTGGCCACAGACCTTGACTACACATCCCTGTTACATAATACTTATAGACATGACATGTGTCTTCTTTGAATATACTGTGACATCTTTTCTTATTCAATTCAATTCAATACAACTTTATTTGTGCCTGAGGGGCCATTTAGCAGGCACACATACGTACAATTATGTCAGTTGACACAACAATCCACTCACAATGAGACAAGTATTATTATTATTATTATTTATTTATTTTTTAAAATAGGAAACAGAACATTGAACATATGTGTATATTTGTGTAAGGTGCAACCAGAATAGACTATTTACATGAACCGTATACGTATATCGTATTGTCTTAGGTATATATGTGATACAGCGACACACATACAGACTCTGTATAAACACAACATACGCTATACATGATAATATTTACAAGTATACAATAGAGGAACGATTCATTCATATTGAATAAATTTATTTTTTATTGTTTGTTGTAAGGTGAATGCAGGGAAAATGGGATCTGCCAGGGAAAAGTGGATGTTGATTGTTGGGAATCTGGCGCTCAAGCAGGTAAACACATTTTTACATGATTGTTTGTCTGTTCAAATGAATTCCAACCGCCTGAAACCCTGTTGTCATTTCTTTCTTGCTTTACAGCTGCAAGCCACAGTACTGGGATTCTTAGCCTCCATCATGGCGGTTCTCTTAGGCTGGATGGCAGAGGGAAAGATGGCCTTTAATCACGTAGTGCTTTTGTGTTCCACAAGTGTTTCTACCGCATTCGTGGCTTCATTGCTTCAAGGTACCAACACAACCTATCCTACACTTGACCCACTGACCTTGACCTTTAACGTCTGATGTCAAGTTAAGGTGGATACAAAAATGCAGCAGCACATATCACTATTATATGAGTTCAAAGAGAGTGCCACGGTACATCAGTGACGTAAAACATGTACTCACGAGGATACAGGGGTAAAAAAACACATGACGGAACAACCACTAGTAATGGAAATGGTGTTTTTAGCAGCTTCATCCAGATAAAACCAGGTCATTTCACTGTTACTAGGGCTATATTATTCTATTTATGATAAGGTATGTAATATGTGTGATTGAATATGTGTCACATTTAGAACTGTAATATAAATCCTGAACGTTTTTGTCTGGTTGAAGCACATTCAGCAATGATAAACATAGCATTTGTCACCAAACTGCATTTATTCCTTTAACAAGGAAAACCAAAGAAAACATACACCTGAATGAAAAAGGACAGTTTTATTGAATTTTGTCTTACTCTCGAGGTATAATCTTGGTGGCGCTGATCATCGGCTCCAAGCGAATGGGAATCAATCCCGACAATGTGGCCACACCCATCGCTGCCAGCTTTGGGGATCTCATCACTCTTTCCCTGCTGGCCTGCTGCAGTCAGTGGTTCTACTCGTTCTCAGGCAAGAGCAATCAGTCCACACAGACACTTTGATCCTGGAACACACACTTAGGGATGGTTTATGGCAGGGCTTTCTCACTCCTGGTCCTGAGGAGCCACTGTCCTGCATGTTTTAGGGGTTTCCCTGCTCCAACACACCTGATTCAAATAAATGGGCCGTTAGAGCGCAGAGCTTAATGACCATTTGAATCAGGTGTGTTTGAGCAGGGAAACATCTAAAACATGCAGGACAGTGTCTCCGCAGGACAGTGTCTCCTCAGGACCAGGAGTGCGAAACCCTGATGTATGGGATTACTCTTGATGCGATGCAGTTTTCACTATTGGCCAACAGATGGCACTTGCTCTATACCAGGGGTTCTCAAAGTTTTGATACCTGAGGGCCAATTTAGGAACCCAACATTGGACTGAGGGCCGCCAAAGGAAAAAAACAGAAATAAATCCCATTTGTAATAATTGTAATGACCTGATTGCAGTTCTACAGTTTAGCGTTAAGTAATATAAGCGTTAATATAATGTCATTTAAGCATTAATATAATAACATTTTTGGCCATTCTTACCTTCTAATTACAGGTTAATACCAAGTAACACATTTCTGTTACCATATATTTACTGGGTAAATAGCTAGTAATTGGGGGCTGTAGCTACCTGCTTATTACCAGCTTATAACCCAATAATACACTAAAATTCACCATATAGAAACCAGGTAAATACCCAGAATTTTTGTTTACACTTATTGGTCTGTATCCAGTAATATCCAATAAACATTTAACAAGCTTAGTAGCTCCCGGATTAAAACTATCAACTGTAATTCATTGCGGGCCGCCAGAAATGTTTCTGCTGGCCGCCATTGGCCCCCGGGCAACACTTTGAGAACCAATGCTCTATACCCACAAAGATCAGAGAACTGACATTGTTTTAGAGCAAGTCCTGGTATTATAAATAAATGCCTTTTTCTCCAATCAGACCTGTATCCATATGTGCTATATCTGGTGGATCTGTTATTCCTGTGCCTGATCCCTCTCTGGATTGTCATCTCCTCCAAACACCCAGCCAGTCAGATCCTGCTCCGTACAGGTTGGGAACCAATCATCACAGCAATGGCCATCAGCAGGTACTCACCTCGGCGTAGTAACTGTCTCTCTACCCCAAGGGTTTCTCACTCCTTGTCCTGGGGAGCCACTGTCCTGTTTTAGATGTTTCCCCGCTCACAAACCTGATTCAAATCTTTCTGTCAGTACGTAATTAATTGTCTGACCAACAATCTGAAAAATCCTGTTAGGCTTTCACAAAACCATGACAAATCTACTTAAACTTACTTCGTCAGGAAACATGAAGAAACTCATATTCTTTGCACCATTTCGACTCAACATCATAAAATCATAAAAGCTGACGTACAGCTTAAGTTATTTTATATAATTAAAGTCCAGATGACGTCAGCCTTGCTGCTAATACTGCAGCCCTTGATATCGCGTGCATCCTCGTTACCTTTGATTTGAAGATAATACATTTTTTATCCTCAATTAAAGTGGCCATGCTTATTTGTGTAATATTTAGTGTAGAGCTGCAACTAACGATTATTTTCGTAATCCATTAATCTGTCGATTATCTTCACCATTAATCGATGAATCGGTTGGGCCATAAAATGGCAGAAAATGTAAAAAAAAACATTGATCAGTGTTTGTGAAACCTGGAAATGATGATGTTCTTGAATGTCTTGTTTTGTTTACAAACCAAAATGATTCAGTTTTAATGATTTCTTTGTTATGTGGAGCAAAGACGTAGAAAATATTCACATTTAAGAAGCTAAAACAATCAGAAATCTTGTTTTAATGATGAAAAAAAGCTTAAAACCGATTAATCAATTATCAAAATAGATGGCGATTCATTTAGTAATCGATTAATAATCGATTCATCGTTTCAGCTCTAATTTAGTGGTACCTGTCACTCTTTAACCAGCTTGACAAACCAATTTAAAAACGCAAAATATATTCACAGTTTAAATATAGCAATGAAAATGGATAATGTTGTCTTTTGTCAGTAGGTTTCATATAAAGCTGAGCAAAGGATTAAAAAATAAACCTTTTTACCTTTATCTAAGGTGTAGAAAGCCAAACAAGAAAAATAAGCTCACCAATGACAAATAAATTATCATAGCAGCTGTGTCCTACTGATGAAGGTTAAGTGCAGTCAAATGTACACATTATACACATTAGTAATTGAGTGGAATATGTTTAACATCGTATGCCTCTGACTAGCAATAGAGCAGCTGGGAAAATTCAAATAATCCTTTAATATACAATGGACAAAATAAATGCAATGCATCTCTTGGTTAATGTGTCCAACATGGTAAGAGGAGCGTTCATCACACAAACTTTGAACATCAGTCTC
Organism: Microchirus variegatus; assembly: GCF_963457635.1. Lineage (NCBI taxonomy): Eukaryota > Metazoa > Chordata > Actinopteri > Pleuronectiformes > Soleidae > Microchirus > Microchirus variegatus. The sequence continues at coordinate 28,238,180 of NC_139809.1, forward strand.
TTAAACAACTTTGACCTGCTTCTTTCAGTGTTGGAGGACTAATTCTGGAGTTGTCTGAGTCAGATCCAAACCTGTCAGGAATTATAGTTTATGCTCCAGTCATAAATGGTGAGTTGAGTTATGTTGTTAATGTTATTTAGGTCCGAAAGTGCATTTAAAAATTTTGTTTTTATGAACATACATTCGGTATAATATAACCTTTCCACTCAAGGATTCAAGGCTTCAACACAGTCGCTTCTCATTTGAACATTTAACCTCACTGCAGTGGATACACAGAAATGCAGATGTCTCAACGTCACATTAATGTTTGTCGATTTCAGAGAGGGGAACATCTCGTCACTTATTAATAGTAACGTTAACTGAAAGTGCTATTTGATATGTGAATACATACATACTGTATATAAAGAACACAGCAACAGAGTATCCAGCATAACTTCTACGTATATGTTATCAGACAAATGATGTGGATCATACTTTAGTGCGGAACTTGCAGCACATTCACCCTATTGTCAAATGAGTTCCCACAATGCTGAGTAATTCTCTCAGCTCCACACATCTCTACCTGTATTATGACTTTTTGTCCTGCCTGGCAACATTACCATGCTGCAGACAGAGTATACCTGACTGAGCAGACAAGGTGGAAGAAATAAACAGCGCGGGTAAAGCAAGACGGCTTTACATATCACAACATTAAAGCTCACATAGAGCGGTCCTGTTGCACATATATGTGAGTTATGGAGGTCTACTTACATACATTAACTTGTTTTTATGGTCAAAAACCTCCTAGTTGCTGGAAACGAGCCGATAGAAATCTGTCCTTTTTGAAGCACTTGTCAGCCGCGCTATTTCAGACATAAATCGATTAATCTCGCCTGAGACTGTGTTGTGATTGGCCAGTAACCCGGAAGTGACATATTCAGCACACCTGCTCTCAGAAGCGCAGCTCCCCCTTCTGGAACGGTGGATGCACTGCTCCTCATCATCAAAACATTGTTTTAACAGTGTTTAAAAATAGCTTCTTCACGACTCCCCGCCGCAGTCCCTTTTATGACTTTGACCCGGAGTCAGAAGACACTGTCGCTCGTGAAACACCTCCACAGCGGACGTTATTCTTCTTCTGCGGTTCAATGTACACAACCGGATGTGCCCGGACTAGTGCCCGGAGCAGGAGGATCTGCTGTTCAGGAGAACCGCTGTTTATGTAACTATTACGGGATTTTCAGAGATCTCGCTGAGCCCCAGATTACAATAAAACACAGCGTTCTCAGCAGTGGCTGAACTCTTTGTTTCGAACCTTCAGGACTTCTTAAACAAGGTAATGACGCAGATACACAGCTTGGACGTTCATTGGGACTGCACACTGTTATTTTATGGCTTCTCATTATCATGATCATCCAATCTATTGTTGTTTCCTTCACCATGCAGTGCCATCTAGTGTTCCTAGATGCAGTCCGAAGAAGTAACACTATGTTTAAAGGGGTTTTTAAAGTTACCACAGTGTTGTTCTGTATGAGGGGTTTTCCAATGGATCAATCCACACACTGCAAACACACGACTTCAACGCTAACTGTTGACCCTGCCCCGACCTTCTTCTTCTTGTGTTTTCAGGTATCGGAGGAAACCTTGTGTCCATTCAGGCAAGTCGTTTGTCCACGAATCTGCATTTGAACTTCTTACCAGGAGTAGTTCCGGAGGAGCGCAGGGGCTGCTACAACCCTTGTCGCACGTTTTTTGGGACAGGTGAGTATCCGATAGGTCACACATAATATGAATACAATAGATATCTTCTATTGTCCAATTACTACACACCCACAGGCTGATGTGTAGCTTTATTATGGCAGGTGCAAACCATCGTTCGGCCCAGACTCTGCTTCTTTTAGTCATCCCCGGGCAGTTCATCTTCTTATATGCCATCCACCTGATGAAAGGAGGCCACACATATCCCAGTCCTCTCTTAACTGTCACCTTCTTGTCTGCCTCCTTTATTCAGGTAAGTCAGATGCAGTCAATATATTTCCCACTACCATCATCATCATCATCATCACTGCGCTACAATAAATCAAATAAATATGTCCGTCTCTTAGGTCTGTGCTCTGTTGTGCATGGCTGACTGTTTGGTCCACTGTCTATGGCTGAGGCGTAAGGATCCTGATAGTTACTCAATACCTTACCTCACAGCCCTCGGAGATCTTCTAGGGACTGCTCTCCTCGCTCTAGCCTTTCTGTTGCTGTGGTGTGTCGGTGACTCGGGCCGTGTATAAGCATAACTGAACACATTCAGGAAGGTCATGAGCTAAATGCATACGTAATACTTTAAGAAGTTGACTTTCAGAGACAACCCTGTCCAAATGCAGTTATGTGTGCACAGACCATACATGACACACACACACACACACTGTGTGATTTTTATTTGTTATTTGAGTGAATAAAATACTTATTGAAGTCCAGTAGTCTTCATTTTGTCTGACAAAAACATCCACGATACATCCCCCAACCACCGTTTCCTTGTTTTTACGCACATTTAAGAGGAGGTGATTCGACACAATCTCCAGCTAACAGTTACAGTATATGAAATATAACACTGTCAGGTTTGGCCACCTTGAATTGACTTTTTTTTAATTGAAAATATGCTGTGGCAAACACAATTATCGTTTCATCAAGCTATGTGTACGAACTGCGTCTCCTAAATGCTTAAATGTTAATCTGTCATGCTAGAGTAAGACACGCTCACAATGTGTGTGTGAGTATGAGAGAGAGGGACTTTAATGAAATAATTAATGCTCTTTAACACTTTTGAGCTTATTAATTAATGAATTAATTAATTAATTCATTAATTAATTCATATATTTATATATTATACTTTTATCATTGTCTCTATGTTCTGTCCTCGCTCTTACCCCCTCCCTACATGAACTCCTGCTGCACTTGCATCCACTCTCTGCACTCTCAGTCCACTATTCCTATCTAGTGGATTTCTTTTTAAGACTTCTTCTATGTGGTTTATTATTCCTCACTCTGGATAAAAGCGTATGCTTTAATGCATCTGTCTTGATAAAATATATATTTTTTATCTTTAGTGAGTGAGAGAGTAAAGGTAAATACCTAGTAATTAGTGGACTGTAAAAGAAAGCGTTACCAGATATTCGTATTTCCCTTGAATTAATGTACATCTGAGCAGACTTTGATACATTTGACAGTCAATGCTTGTCAATACAAGATCCTGTTGAGTTTTTTTTTCACTTCTGATTGAGCACGGTCAGCACTCTGCCAATCTCAAACTGCTCATCGAATGCTCATCAAATTCCCTTTAAAAACGTTTTAAGGTTCAAGATTCACTGTCATTTCCTTCAGTATAGCATACAATGAAATGCTGTTTCTCATCAGTGTCAGACAGTCGTTAAAAGACTCATTAGAAATTCATAGAGATTGGCAGAGATTTTTTACGCCGGATGCGCTTCCTGACACAACCGGCCCAAATATCCAGGCACGGAAAGGGAAGTAGTATTAAAGGCCTTGCCTAAGGGCTGACACTGGTTATTAGCTGACCTTGCCCTGACCAGGATTTGAACCACAGCTTTCCACACCAATGTCTGTGGAAAACAAAGGGAGTTTTATTTGTCAGATCGAGTACTGCAGATACTCAAGAGAGAGTGTACATGTGTGTCGAATCTCCGATCAACTCTGCCTGCAAAGAGCACGAACATAGTTTTTTAGTGATTCTCTGACTTCCTTATCTTAAACCCCACATTTGGTTTCGCCCCTTTCTCCCACTTTTTATGAGGGTAGCTTTCCCCCGTAAAACAAGTAGTGTCAGCCCAATCTATACATTCTCACGATCGTCTCACAATCGATCCTCTCACAGTCGTACAGGGTGCACGACAACAGGTTTTGAAATTTAGGGCTATTTGGTCGAAACAGGAAGCGTCTGTACTTCTCTGACACGAAGTATTGTTCAGGACTGGCAGACAGGCTGGGTGCAGACAATAAACCCTCTCATGAGGAAGTTCCTGTTTGCCTCTCAATGCATACTCTTAACACAGTCAAGACAAAAATCAGCTGAGTCAGATACGACACTGTTGTGGCGTTTTTTGTTGTAAAATGCTGCACAGTTATAGTGTTGTGGCTCTGAGTGTGAGGTGTGTGTGTGCAGAGGCTTCGGCCAGTCTGTGTGAATATGCCTGGATGTCAGGTTAAAGCTGTAAATGTGTCAAAGGAGAGAACCTATGTGTAATAGGATAAGATAAGATAAGATATTTCCAGTGTTACAGAAGCAAGACAATAAGGATAAGGATAATAAATAATAAACATGCATTACCAAAAAGAAATAGAATATATAAAGTACAATATATAAAGATATTAACACTGACTATAAAAATAGGTTTAAAAATAGAATGTAGAATGTACATTACAACCGGTCTGCAGAATATACACAGTATGCACATGGTATTTACAGTGTAAGGAAACAAGGTTGAGCTATTAAATAAGGATATTAAATAAGGATATGGATATTGCACTGATGAGAAAAACTACAGTATAAAAAATTTGACAGTATGAAAAATGACAATATATTGCACTTAAAAAAAATTTACATTATGAAAAAATATATACAGTATATTACAGCAATGAAAAATGAACAGTATATTGCACATGGAGAGTGGAGAGAGTGTGTGTGTGTGTGTGTGTGTGTGTGTGTGTGTGTGTGTGTGGGGTCTACTTAGAGCAGTACTTGTTGTACAGTCTAACAGCTGCAGGGAGGAACGACCTGCGATAACGCTCCTTCAGACATTTTGGATGTTTTAGTCTGTGACTGAAGGAGCTGCCCAGTGCTGCGATGGTGTTCTGCAGGGGGTGGGAGAGATTGTCCATCCGAGATGATAGCTTGGTAGCCATTCTCCTCTCTTCCACCACCTCCACTGGTTCCAGGGGACATCCAAGGACAGAGCTGGCTTTCTTAATCAGCCTGTCCAGCCTCTTCCTGTCTGCGGCTGTGATGCCACTGCCCAAAAAATGGCTGATGCCACTACCGAGTCGTAGAAGGTCTTCAGGAGTTCTCCCTGCACTCCAAAAGACCTTAGTCTCCTCAACAGGTAGAGTCTGCTCTGACCCTTCCTGTAGAGCGCAGCAGCATGATCAGACCAGTCCAGTTTATTGTTAAGGTGAACACCCAGGTATTTGTAAGATGTCACCATCTCTACGTCCTTTTCCTGGATGCACACCGGTGATGGAGGAGAGTGTCGTCTTCTGCGGAAATCCACCACCAGCTCCTAATAAGGTCATATGTGAATGTAGGGAGAGAAATGTAAGAAATGGTACCTGTGGGAATTGTACCTTCAGGAATGTAGGTACGTTAGGTACGATATGTTGAAACAAATGTGCAGGAAGATGTTATTTTCCACGACATACACCATCTTTAATTTATTTCAGAATTAAACATTAGCATTTCAGAACCAAAAATTACCTTTGTGAATGTGTTCATCTACGTTAATACACTTCAGATTAATTTTTTATACCATTCTTTAACGTGTTGATCTTTGTGGGTGTTTGTTATGTTATGTTTATGTATGTTCATGTTTACCTTTAATGTACATGTAATTCCTTGTAGCCTATGTGTTCACATAAATATGTGCCAATAAAGCTGATTCTGATTTTGAACTAATGTATAAATATTTTGGTAAATAGAAATTACACCTCCTATGCCTCCTGTTCCTTATGAGCGTCTCCCTCCCGGAGTTCCAACACCAAAAGGCGTCCTTGTACTCCTGGGAGTTGTTCAGGTGGGCAACCCCCACCTGAACAACTCCCTTGTTCAGGTGGGGGTTGGCTGGGGAGGTGAGGGGAAGTGCTCATTCCAGTCTTGCCATGTGCCACGCAAGACATGGGATTCTTTAGATCAGTTATGATCAACATACAGCCAATTTTAAAATGTATATTTGTTTAGGTGAATAGTAATTTTAGAGAATAATTAATAGTTTTCTTTGGGTAATTTCAATCTGTAAGTCTGCCGAGTGATCAGTAGTGGGTGGGGCTACAGACACTAATATAATTATGTGTTTTTCTTGGGTTTTCGCAGTTGTTTCTTCACAGGATGGCTGGAAGGAGAGGGGCTCATTTTTTGATTGATAGCGACATCTGGACCCGACATTCCATACATTCTCTTTGGGGGTCACTGTCTCACTGCATGTCTGTCCGTCCAAAGAGTGGACACTTCAGCCATGGTTCTCCCTAAGACCAAGTCCAGTCCCCGTCGGCTACATTGCAGCGTCAGAAATCATTCAAGTCAATGGGCTTCTTTACCGCCAAGGACCAGAGACATACAACATATGTTTATTCTCACGTAGTGGCCGTAGTGGCCCGGGGTGATAAGGGTTCAGCGGGTCATGGGGTGGGTTATTGATTCTTTTCTCTCTGATACAGACAGAGTTCACCCGTTTCATACTTGAAGTCATACGCTGCAGTGAACCGGTACATTTAAACGCTCCACCGGTAACAACTTGTAACTTGTATCTTCTTTAAAAAAAAAAGTCTCCCAATGATGTGACCTATTATATTTTAAGTACAAGTATGTACTTAAAAATCTTCACTACACAAACTCCAAAATGCAGCCCTATTTAATTCTGGGTAGGGGCGGGGGGAGCAGAGAGGATTGGTGGGGGGGGGGGGGGGGGGCAGAGAGGGGCGGGGTGAGCGGGTTCAGTGGGGTCATCCATCAAATTTTGACATAAAGTTTTAGATTGGGTGGGGGCATGGTTAGTGGGCATGGGGTGACGTCACAGTTGCTTAGGGGAGGGAGGGGCTGAGGAGAAAACAGATAGGGGAGGGGTGAGGAGAAAACAGATAGGGGAGGGGTGAGGGCTAACAGAGAGGGGAGGGGTGAGGGGGGGTCATCCATCAAATTTTGACATAAGGTATATTCATTAATCTCTCTTTCATTGCATATATATTTGAGCATTAAAGCATTAAATCCATGTTCTGGTGAGTATTTTAGAAGAACCAAGGTTTGTTTTGATTACTTGTAAGTTAACATTACAGAAATACTCACCATCTTTCATCATTGATATATGCTGTATGTGGTAAGGGAACAATGATGGAAGCTGGTTAAAATTGTTGATAATTGAATGGTTTTCCCCTCAGGTGTTTGAAGCATATCACATGACATATACTTTGTTGCTATAACTTAACTATTCTTCAAAAACTTGAAGTTTTTTTTGAAGAGTTTCATCTTAATACATTATAGTGTATATAATACAGTATATGTTTTGATTTTGCAATATGACTTCATTCACAGCTGTTAGAGAGGATGAGTACTACCTGGCACGAAAGATGATTGCGGTGTCAATTGTGCATGGAGGTCCAGGACCCCATTTCCTGTCAGAAGACCTTGTACATTATCTTCATTCATTCAAAGCAACAGTTGATGAAGAAAATGGTGAAAGATTTGCAAGAGGTGAGAATAGCATAAGGCTGCAGTGTGGTACAGAGTACTACATAGTCTCTGCAGTGTTTTGAAACACATTTTCCTTCCTTAATCATTTACACAGAATTAGCTTAATTTATTGTTTGGTAATAATGCAAGATTACACTATGCTATTTACGGTAACAATCAAAAGTTTGGGCATTTTACCATAAACTTAAATGAGAAACTGTCCTAACGTTTGACTGTAATTGGAATAATAAAAACAGACAAGTAGATACGGTTGCTTTGTTGTTTCTTTAGTTCTACACTGACAACATGCACCACTCATGCTTCATCACAGTCATACACCTCCATGCGCCATTGATGCTGACTTACATACCTCATTGTTTTGTGTTTGCATATTTATTTGATACATGTTACTCTTGATTTATAGATAATTGTTGGTGCATCTCCCACTTTTGTTATGGCCTTTGAGTCGGTCGTAACACAGTACATACAGTTATTGACTTGGGTGGTTATATTCCTTTTTATGTTTTTCAGATCGAGAATACTGCTTTAGATGACACTCTGCGAGAATGTACCATGAGACACAGCACAATGTTACAGACAGCAGGTTGTCTGAGATGTGTGTCTACTGTTAGCAAAGTACAGCAAAGAAAGAAATTGTGTCAGACTACCTCCACTGGTATATTATTGATCGAAAATCATAGTTGTAGTGATGGGGTTTTTCATTAGAAAACCCTTGTGCAATGATGTTAGCACAGCTGAAAACAGTTTTGCTGGTTCTTTGACCAAAGGACAAAATTATTAATTTGAATAAAAATCATGATTTCTAAGCTTGTCAATGTCTTGACTATATTTACACATATATATGTATATATATATATACATACATTTTGCAACTCTTTTGATGAATAAAAGTCTGATTTTACTGGAAAATACAAAAAAAAAAAAAGAAAGGTATAGGTGGTGTATATCTGTAGAATACTTGATGTTTGGTGTCTGTCTCTCCTTCCCCTGTCTTGTGCCAGTCTAAAAGTGCTCATTCCAGTCTTGCCATGTGCCAAGCAAGACATGGGATTCTTTAGATCAGTTATGATCAACATACAGCCAATTTTAAAATGTATATTTGTTTAGGTGAATAGTAAATTTAGAGAATAATTAATAGTTTTCTTTGGGTAATTTCAATATGTAAGTCTGGCCGAGTGATCAGAAGCGATGTCTCAGTCCTCTTCAGTCCTCACAAGTCTGGCCGACTGATCAGTAGTGACAGTGGTGCTAGAGACTTCCAATATATGTGTTTTTCGCGGGTATTTTTTTTCACGTCATGGCAGGGGTCACTCTGATGTCCACATTCCAGTCAATGTGCTTCTTTGGCGCCATTGTGATACTGGAAGTATGGGTAACAGAGAACAGAGAGGGGCGGGGGAAGAGACATCCAACATATGTTGCTAATTGGTGTGTGGGGCAAGAGACAGTCAATATAGGTTTTTTTCACGTCCTGGCAGGGGGTGAGAAGGGGGTCATTGTATGTCTCAAAACTCCCCAGTCATTGGCAGTCATCAACAATATGCTGCTGGCGGGGCTCCATTCTTGATTCTTTTCTCTCTGATACAGACAGAGTTCGCCCGTTCCATACTTGAAGTCATAGCCCCAGACGCCAGATTGTCCGTAGGCTTCCAGCGACCATTCCTGACGCTGCAATGTAGCCGACGGGAACTGGACGCGTCGCAGGAATGCCATATGCTTCTTTGGGGCCCTTGTGATACCGGACGCATGGCTAATGCTAATCGGTGTCTCGCTGATGCAGGCTGGAGTATGCAAAACATTTTGACCCATGTTTTTTTCTGATTGTCTCTTCACTTCACAAACTCCAAAATGCAGCCCTATTTAAGCATCAAACTTCTTGTTCTAGTACGTGGTAGAGCACGTGATTGATTGGGTGGGGGTTGGGGTCAGCGGGGTCATCCATCAAATTTTGACACTAGGTATATCCTTTTCTCTCTTACGTTAGGTACGATATGTTGAAACAAATGTGTTATTTTCCACGACATACACCATCTTTAATATATTTAGGAATTAAACTTTCGCATTTCTGAACCAAAAAAGTTAGCTGTGTGAATGTGTTCATCTACGTTAATACACTTCAGATTCATTTTTTGTATCATTCTTTAACGTATTGATCGTTATGGTCCTTGTTCTTTCTCGTTGAATGTTTGTTATGTATGTTTACATTTAATGTACATGTAAATCCTTGTAACCTATGTGTTCACATACATATGTGCCAATAAAGCTGATTCTGATTTTGAATGAATGTATAAATATTTTGGTAAATAGAAATTACACCTCCTATGCCTCCTGTTCCTTATGAGCGTCTCCCTCCCGGAGTTCCAACACCAAAAGGCGTCCTTGTACTCCTGGAGGGAGTTGTTCAGGTGGGGGTACCTCCTCACCTCCCCAGCCAACCTCTCATCTTTTGGATCCTTAAGCCCAATTTATACTCCTAGTCCAGAGGACTCTGCGTAGGTTATGTAGAGCCTCTGCGTCGTGTCCGACTGCCGGATATATTTTTTAAGTGTCCGTCACTCCTTCAAGGGACAACGGAGACGGCAAGAGCTGCGATTGGTCCTCAGGACAGGCCGAGCTAAGCTGCTCTGTGCCGGCTCACAGTGGGCACCGAGCGTCCACAGACGCGGGGCTGATCACCGCCAACAACGTCTATAAACTATAAATACGTCATATTGTAACACACACAGCACATGTTTAGACTCTAAATGGCCAATTTCTCGCCTCAAATTATCTTAAAACTGCGTTCCACCACACAGAAAAGTGAGAAACGGCCACTATTTCAACAACAACAGTCTTTCTCTCTCTTTCTTTCTCAGACGCCATTGCTCACTGTAGCCAGAAGCACAACAACCTTGAGCAGCGACCCCTACTGATCGGGCGGGAAATTGCAGCGCGTGTCCGTCACCACGACGCAGAAGTATGAAGGCTCGAGTGGTCTCCGTGGGGACGCAGTCGGATAACGCATTATGCAGTCGGAGAAGTATAATGTGGCCTTTATGACGCGGTTCCACTAACTCAACTCGCCACGGCGCGACACAGCACGGCGAATACATGAAATACATGTTAGCCACACTTCAAGACTAGGATTTGCTAAGCTATCAAAACACCACAGATGCACATTAGTGTTAATCCGTTAACTCATACTACCAGTGTAGATGAATAATAAATAGGCACAATGCAATCACATAAGACACATTGTAGTTTATTGACACACTTTAGGGTACCACCATTCAGGGGTCTTCAAGGGCCTATTGAGCTAATGGGGCTCCTGGCTTTCACACCTAGGCTGAGCCGGCCTCCCATGGCCCCTTCCCTCTTCGATGTGCATGGTGGAAGTTAGCACCTAATATGCATTTGCATATGTAGTAGACTTAACCGATGAAGAACAGTTGAACACAAAGCTTTATTCTATCTATCACAGGGAACAGTATTTAGCACTGGTCTGCTCTGACGTTGTTCCCACAAGAGCTCAGTCAGAACAACAACAAAGCGAGATTTTCACTGAAATTTATACAACGTGCATGACCTCTTCTCCTGTTGTCATTCTAACAGTTGCTATCAATATTAATCAAGATTAGACTAGAAGTCTGCAACAGAACAAGTTAGAAATTAACCGTGTCAGCATTTAGATAAAGAACAACAATCGTCATGTGAGTTCATCAGGTAAAGGTCCTGATGAGGCTATAGTATCTGATAGTACCTACCTTTTTCTGGTTAATGTTGTTGTTTCTCTTTTGTTAATGTAGTTTTCTGGTTTGTTAATGTCATTTCTCTTTTGTTGTTGTGATTTGCACTTCAGGGCCACTGAACTTATCCTATTTGTCTAAACCAGGGGTTCTCAAAGTTTTGATACCTGAGGGTCAATTTAGGAAACCAACATTGGACTGAGGGCCGCCAAAGGAAAAAACAAACAAAAAAAAACTTAAATAAATCCAATTTGTAATCATTTTAATGACCAGATTGCAGTTCTACAGTTTAGCGTAATATAAGTGTTAATATAATGTAATTTAATTTTAACGCTTTATAATTTAATGGGTAATTACCCAGTATTTTGGCCATAGTTCTTACCTTCTAATTACAGGTTAATACCAAGTAACACATTTCTGTTACCATATATTTACTGGGTAAATAGTTAGTATTTGGGGGCTGTAGCTACCTGCTTATTACTAGCTTATAACCCAATAATACACTAAAATTCACCATATAGAAACCAGGTAAATACCCAGTATTTTTGTTTACACTTATTGGTCTGTATCCAGTAATGTCCTATAAACATTTAACACGTTAAGTAGCTCCTGGATTAAAACTATCAACTGGAATTCACTGCGGGCCGCCAGAAATGTTTCTGCGGGCCGCCATTGGCCCCCGGGCTGCACTTTGAGAAGCCCTGGTCTATACAATAATCATATGAGGGGAAAGTACAGAATTACAGAAATACATCTTGGAGAGGGGGATAAAAGAAGCCTTCAAACTGTAACAGTTTGCTGCCTCTCTCTAGCATTCAAACTGTGTTGCACTGTAACTGCTCCATCTAGCAAGATTGAGACGTCGTCTTCACTTCAGATCTCGTCTCCTTGTCACTGGCAACATTTTTTCTGCAACTGCAACAGCGGATGAAAAAGGATGCCCTACCCCCCACCCTCACACCCTGCAGGGCTACACTAATCTCAGTACTTAGAGTTCTAGCACTACTTGGCTAGTAGTCGTTTTCCATTACTTCACAGTACCTCTTCAATGTGTGTGGGATCAACGATCCACATCTGCACCAAACTGCAGTGACCAAGTCGTTTTACTCAGGCTTATATGAGTTATACTCCAATGGACTCCACTTAAAGGGACACTGTGTAGTATTTATGGGTTTATCTGACCCAAAATCCACTTTTTTATACATATTATGTTGCTCCTGCAATGTCTAGTCACTGTATAATAGTTTTTGTTTCATTTTCGTAGTGTTTCAAAAAGTTATGTAAAATAACATGGTCGCGGGCCGCGGTTGCTTTGCCACTGTTAGCAGCAAGACGCCATGTTTCTACCGGCGCCTGTAAGGACAAACTTGAGAGAACAAATCGAGCGTCGCTTTACTTGTAGTGGAAGTCCTTCCTCCACTCTCTCTGCTTCGGTAGCTCGCCCTCCCCCTCGCCTCACGAACCTCATCTGCTGACACGGAGAAAGACGACGAGGACGACATTTGACCGGCTGAGGATACCGTAGCGCTCAGGGAAGGGAGGGGGTGAGCAGAGGAGCAGTTCTTTGTTGTAAATTTCAGCCTCTCATCTAGATGTCGCTATAAACTACTAACTTCACCTTTAAGTGGCAATCGCTTTATATAAAGTGTCAGGTACCAACACCGACTACCGTGAATACCTTGCTTTTATTGCAATGTGTAAATATCAACGTATATGGAGCCGATCCCTGCTGAGATAGTGCGAGTGTGAAAGGTGAGGTTTTTACCCCGGACAGGACCAAAATACAGAGGAAGAAGAAAAAAAAGAGTTCACACCTCTGAACTCTCTCTGTTCTCATTCAGACGAGTGGGGGGGGGGGGGGGTGCTAATGACCTGAACTTATTCTTCAATAGGATCTAAAAAAACCATCAATAGGCAAAAGAGAGATACATCAAACACACCTTTATTTAAAGGGGAAGTGTCAACATGTATACTGTTACTGTGAACGACAACGGCAGATCATGCGGATGACCCAGAGAAACAAACCTGTGAGGTAGGCTTGTATGCTTAAATGTATGTTTTACTTAGCATCAGAGTCTGGGAGGGAGTGGACAGTCCTGATTTTGCTTGTCGTTCCTCTCACTGGAGATAATATTGTTACCACTGTAAAACAGCAACAAACAAAATAATAAATCAAAAATAACTCTAAATCAGGAATGTAAAATAATGCCAAATCAATGCTGATAATATCAAAATCTCTCGTGGCCTTGTGTCAACGTCAGTGTGGAAAACAACACATGGAGTAAAAGAGAGAGGGAGAGAAATCAACAAGACATGCTAGTTCAACTACAGGCCTAACCACACATTTGTCTTTATGTCTGTAAGGGCGACACTTAAAAGTAGAAAAGTTCTGAAGAATTTGACCGAAATCTGGCAAAACACATTTGTAGTTGTGTTACAGCATCCTCAAAAATAGAAACATTTCAACGCGAGACTGAAGTTTATGCACGGTTTAAATAAAGGTAACAGATTTTTAAGACCTTTCCAAATTGTATTTAAGACCTGTAGTTTCGTCAGGCTTCCCTGTTCTTGAGAACAACAGGTGATGAGATAATGATGTAGAATGAAAGACTCCGTGACACAAGACTTCACCAAACAAAGAGATCTTTATTTTGTAACAAGTCAAGTGTCATTTCCGAGCACTGCAGTTGCTTGGGAGCGCTTCAGCCGAATTCTCCAGAAGCACTGCCCAACAGTCGGCAAGACTATACATTTTATAGGAAATTTAGCCATCCTACTATACATCACCTCCTGCCCTTATAAGGTCTTCTATCTTTAGTCACGCATAGTTGCCCCTTCACGGCATAAACAAAACACATGTTAACCTTTGCATCCCTGTGCTGGCTAACTGAGGCCCATACATGGCAATGTCCAGTCAGTCCTGCAGACTTCCCTTGTAACCATGTGCACCTAGCCTCCCCTCCATCCTGAGGAACCTTGTAGCCATGTGGTGCGTAAGCACCAGGACTCCTCACATCCTGGGGAGCCTTGTGCTCCTTGGTGTGGCGGAATGGGCCTTGAGCATTTGAGGTGGAATTTCGCTGTGTTAATGTGTCTAAGACACTTCAGACCTTTAATGAAATTTTTAGGAGAATTTAAGACATTTTAATGCCTTAAATTCAAGTTATTGGATTTAAGACTTTCTACAGGATACCCCGTATTTACATGGAAACGGCAAGTACTGTGAACTTAAAGGTGCCATATGTAAGAATGTGGCCAAAAACGGTTACTACATACAAATTAAAAATACTGAGGTCTTTTAGGTTTAGTTTTCTGACGTAACTGGCAACCAGTGTTTGCTCTGCAGCTGAGACTATACTGACTGCAATGATTGGTAGACGGCGGTAGGTGGCGCCATATTCCAAAACATGATTTGCAGTCTGCAAAATATTTTTTTTTTTTAATGAAAATTTTTTGGCTGTACTGTTGTTGTTGTTGTTGTTGGTGAGTTCAGTTTTGTCTCTGTGACACATTAGGAGGATTTTATGGCCAGTTGCTTTAGATTTATTAAATACTGCACCTTTAAACCGACGTGATTTCCCCTTTCTTTCCCTCTGGCTCGGTGCATTCTGTCAATGTTTCTGTTATTACATCTGTACGTGTACAACGTCTTCTTCTCTGTTTTTTGGTGTAACAGCACAACTTACAGTCCCGGCATATGAACTACAGCGTTTTTGGCTTTATTGTAGAAAAAAAGAAAAGCCATTTCCTTGGGGATAAATTATAAGTGATATGTAAATCCTTCTTGTTGCTCCTCCTCCTGCAGGCTCCTGATGACGTCACAGATAGTGGGGGATTCCTTTGTATTCAGGAGTTTGACGACTGACTCTGTGAGTCGCAGAAAAAGCCTGGAGACATGCTACACAGGACACCACTGACTCTTCTCACATCACTTCAAAACGGGATTTAACGCAGGAAGAGGATGTCGTTTTTTTATGACGTTTTCTCCATGCAAAGAAGGAGCTCATCGTGACGCGGTAAGTTCGAAGCCGAAGGGAAATTAAAGTAGTTTACAATCAAATTGCACGCAGTGGTCAATGGGGCGTTTGTTATGTGGGGGGAAACACCCACGTGTGAGCCCACGACTCAGTGAAAAGAGCAAATGGAGACGACTTTTCCTTTAATTTTCTAAATATATATAAATCCATGTGCAGCACAGCAACTTTTACCTGTCAGAGAAGTTTTTATGGTGGATGCCATTCTGGTGCAGAACAACAGGCAAAGCATCATTTGGTTTGTACGCACACGCACATGCTGTGAAGTGACGCAGACAGAGACAGCGCTGCTGGTGTAAACAACACAAATCCCCGTGAGTTCTGAGGCGCTGATTGTAAAAGTTGCGCATGTTAAAATAAACATCAACCTTTTGCCACATTTAGCAAAAAAAAAAAACATGTGAATTTTTTTTAATTTAGTTAGTTTTGACCAGATTTACAGCAATATTTGTGATATAATATATCATATAATTTCAATGTATTCAAGATTCAAGATGCTTTATTTATCCCGAGGGAAATTATTGTGCAACAATTGGGAGGTAAATGTGGAGATGTACATAAAATAAAATAAAATAAAAATAAAAATAAAAAAAGACAAATGCAACAACGTGCCAAACAGAATGAAAAAGACATACAACAGTAACTTAAACTTATAATTAATCGGAATAATAAATCTAAATGTTAAATCTAAATGTTAAACAATCGGCGCCTCATAGTGAGGAATTCGTTGCCAAATACATTACAGTCTGTAATTCCTTTACTTTACTCCTTTGCTCTGGTGAAAAAACTGATCGGCCTCTTTTATTTTATTATTCAACCAATTTTATTATTATTATTATTATTATTATTTTATTTTTGTTAAGCTAAAAAAAAAAATCGAGAGAAAAACATCAATAAATTAGTTTCACACGTGGTTGTGGTTACCAAATTTGAACCCAGTTGTTGGAGAAGAGCGGTGGGATCATAAAAGTAAAGAGGGCGATCAGTTTTTCTCACCAGAGCAGGAAGTAAATGGGGGTTGGGGGGGGGGGGGTGGGGACTAATACATCAGTGGAGGGGAACAAACGAAGCTGGAAGATGTGATAAAAACTGTGTGTGTGTGTGTGTGTGTTGCATTTATGGAAGTAGATGAGTCAGGTGTATAAACTCTCCCACTTTGTTAAAAATGTCATGTTTAGCAACCTGATTATTACCAGCTTATAACACAATATGACGTTTAGCAATTCTCTTTAATATGTTACATGTGACGTTTTGTACCCAGCTGCGTAGTTGGCTTATGCTCTTGGCCGGCTTTCATCAAATGGGTCGAAACGTACAGCAGTTCACATCACTCATCCAGAAATCTGAAACACTTAGGAACGGAACTTGGAGCACTGACCATGTCCAACTTCCTTTTTGTGCCACAGCAGTCCATTATGAAGTATGTTAGACTGGAATGTACAGTCAATGTTAATCATATTACATTTTCATATGTACATTTACATATCAAAATAGTGTTGCGCTTGTTTTGTTTTATTTAAACATTTGCATATGATGAAAATAATAATAATAATAATAAAAATAGTAAAGATAACCATCATACATTTTATTTAAAGGGACACTGTGTAGAATTTATGGGTTTATATGACCCAAAATCCACTTTTTTATACATATTATGTGCTCCTGCATTGTCTAGTCGCTGCTGTATAATATTTTTTGTTTCATTTTCGTAGTGTTTCAAAAAGTCATGTAAAATAACATGGTCGCGGGCCGTGGTTGCATTGCCACTGTTAGCAGCGATACGCCATGTTTCTACCGAGCGTCCACAGAGGTGGAGCTGATCACCGCCGACAACGTAGCTGCCAAACTATAAATACGTCATATCTTAACACACAGAGCACATGTTTAGACTCTAATTGGCCAATTTCTCGCCTAAAATTATCTTTAAACTGCGTTCCGTCACACAGAAAAGTGAGAAACGGCAACTGTTTCAACAACAACAGTCTTTCTCTCTCTTTCTCTCTCGGACACCATTGCTCACTGTAGCCAGAAGCACAACAACCTTGCGCAGCTACCCCTACTGATCAGGCGGGAAATTGCAGCTCGTGTCCGTCACCACGACGCAGAAGTATAAAGGCTCGAGTCGTCTCCGTGGTGACGAGGTCGGCTAACGCATTACGCAGTCGGAGAAGTATAATGTGGCCTTAACAAGGACAGCAAACAAGACAACTAAAACAACCATAAAACACAAAACAAACTAACAATGAATCGCAAGCAGCAGGAACTAAAACATTTCAATAATAAAATAGAAAACCTAGTGTCGAGGAAAAGGCTCCTGCAGATTTGAGACGTTCATTAAGAACGTGAGTCTGCAGCTGCAGTCTGTCACGACTGTATGATTCTGTCACGGTGGTTGTTGTGGCAATTTCTGTCGTAGAGATGTCTGATGTGGAAATAACGTTGGATGAGACAAAGACTCAGAGACGAGTCTAAGACGGCTCTGAGGAAGATAAGAGAATTCTGCACAGATATACTGTTGTGACTCTAGGCTGCGGGCGAGCAGCTGCTTGACCTTGGACCCAAGGTTTGGTCTGTTCTGTGTGAAAGCTGTCTAGGTGTAGTAAAAGGTGTCAAGAGGATTCATTATGGTATTATGTGCATTAAGTTTATGTATAAGGGAGGTGTGTATATGTAAGTGGTAAGGGTACCTGTGTGAAGGAATGTATGAAGTTTTTAAAAAAGGAACGTGAAAGCAGCCAGACACATTTAAAACATAGTCGCAATTGCTTATGGTGGAAAACAATGATGAACTGTGTGGCATGAAAAAGTGGGTCAGGGGATGTGAATGTCAATGAATGTATGGCCTTTATATTAAACTACACTGTAAAAAAAAATGTAGTTTTTACGGTAAAAAACTGGCAGCTGTGGTTGCCAGAATTCTACGGTAGAACCTTTTCTTACATTACGGTAAAAGGATAGAACTACTGCAGATGTTCCGGTAAAGGTTGTTGATTTTTTTCAATATTCTACCATATAAATAACTTTTTTTTTCATTGAAAGTAACAGTGTTTTTCCCATATATTTAACGTGAAACTATTGTATAAGTAAAGCCTTTCTCCATGAAATAATGTGTAATGTGAAATAAACAGCCTGTATTAACATAAAATACCACTTTATTCATAAAAAAAAACGACCCCACTTATTTTTAACGGTAAAAAACTGGCATCTATGGTTGCCAGAATTTTACCATAATACGGTAAAATTGTTTCTTCTATCACGGAAAAGGTTGGAGAATTTTTCCATATTCTACCACATAAATAACTATGCCTTGCCACATATTTAACGTAAAAGTACTGTATAAGTAAAGGTTTTGCGTAATTAACACAATGGTTAATAAGTTAAAAAAACAAAAAACTGCAAAAGATACAGTTTTGGCTCTTAAAAATATTACGGGATATTTCCATAATTACTACAGTGCAAGATTATTTAACAGTAGAATAATACTGTTATATAAGGAAAAAAATATGCAAAAACTACTGTTTTGGGAAATACATATATTTACGGTAATTCACTGTTACAAAAACTGTATTATAGTCTTTTTAAGTTTACGGTCTTTTTCTGTCATGGTTTAACTGTAAAATCTACGGACATTTTTTACAGTGTATGTTTCACATTTTCTTTTCTCTTTTTTTAGGGTGATTATGAATGGACAGTCCCTAACAGTTGCACCGTCTTTACGAACTTCTCAAGTTACCACTCCACAGCTGCCACACTGTGAGATTTCCAGCAGAGTATAACTTGTGTGAATACAGGATGGCTACCATGGAATTTCAACAAGCCAACGCTCATGTCAACCATGCCAAAGACGGAGCTTACTGGATGCATTCTTTCCAAGCCTCGGCAGCTCCCAATCCAGTGAGAAACAGAGAAAAAAATTACCGTCTAAAAGCTGTATTCTCCGCTCAGAATTCTGCCCAGAATTCAAGATATTACACTCCAAACAACACGAATTTACAATCCCAGCAAGGCCCTTGCAACCAACCAACACAACACACGGCCAATGCACATTATGGTAGTGCATCATATGGTGCCCAATATCATAGAGTCCAGGAAGCGTTCTATCAAAATTTACATGGATCGCCGGCTAAACCCCATCCTACAGCTACCTCACCTTCTCACAGACAATACGTCACACAGCAAAGTTTCTCTCCTCACCTCCTGTCTTACAACGAATCCATGTCACAGTCTTTCACTAAGAAATCCTTGCCATATCATCAGATTTCGTGTAATTCGAGTCAGCGTTACTGGGATCAACACAACTATGCTCCTCACCACGGAGGAGACGCCAACTACTCCGCCAACTACTCTGTCAATTCAAACTCCTACAGCTGCCGCTACGGTGTTCAGAAGGACACTTACACGCAACCCTTAAAAGCGACCACGGATCCTCATCAGAATCAATACGGCCACCAAGCTGAGACAGCAATCGCAATAATCGCTAATGATATGTATAAATCGTACCCAACTGACTCACAAGGTCGTCAACAAGTGCATACAAAACCATACATACCATCGGAGTTTGCCGGCGGATACAAAGTGATGTCTAACCAAACGGCGCAACATACGACATCACAATATGCCAGACATAGTACTAACTCAAATCCCACCACATACTTACAATTTACGCCTAACGAATATAAAATGACACAGCACACGAAAACCGCGGTTCCTCAGAATATCTCTATACCGAGTGTCACAAAAACAACAGATGAAGGTCTGGATACGACTAAAAAGGCAAATCATTTGGAAAGTCACGCAGCTCAGTCCACGCAGCTGCCTGCAGCTGGTTGTGCGAGCGCGCGCGCTGTAGCTGTCGTTCAACCGCTGTCGCAGGAAATCTTAAAACAAGTGGACGGCTGCGCCGCGACTGACAAATCGTCGATTCGCAGTGAAAATGCGATTTCGCCAGCCACTGCAAAAAAAGCGGAACGTTCCAACGGGTTCGATACACACCTGCAAAACTCAAATATCCAGCGTTCAGCAGCATCCAATGATGGGCCCCAAGACACCTCACAGGAACAAGAGCTGGCTGAAGAGCAGTGTATTCCATCAGTGCCCCAAATGTTGCCAGAAATGCAAAATTGTGAGAAAGACAAAGGTGAGACGTCAGCAGATCCAAAGGCCTGCGTCACTGACCTGTCCTCGGTCCAAACAACCCCGTGGACAGCCGCTAAATTAGCCACCTTAATACAGGATCTTGGAAAAGCCCAGGCGGAGACACAAGACTCACATGTCACATCTCTGACAGACGAAATGAAGACTCGCTTTTGGAAACAAAAGGAGGAACCGTATCGGATCTCAGGAATGCAATCCGTGATTCCACGTGTTGCGAGTTTCTGCGAGGAACACGTGACGTCGGACACGGTCGTACTATCGCAAGTGGAAGAAAACCTCCAAAATTATCATGTCCTCAAAGACGACGACGTTTGTTCTGAGCCGCCCTATATATCGTCATGGTTGAATGTCAACGAGCAGGTAGACGACATCGACAAAGAGTTTGGCTTCTCGTTGCCTTTAGATTATCGCCTGCAAGCACGCAGCCAAAAAGAGCTGGTGCCTGCCGATCCGGGTGAAGAAAATCAAGATTCCACTGTGAAAAGTACTTCAACCTGTCCCGATGATTCCATTGACCCATATTACTCGATTGAAATCAAAGTGTTGACCCCAGAGGAGGCCAAACGTGTCTTTGAGCAAATACAAGAGAGTGTACAAAGTATGGACACGGACAGTCAGCCAGAGAGAGAGGATCAGCGACCTAACAACGAAGAAGTCACAGGGAGCGATTCAGAACACGGACGCAAGGAAGTCTCCTCGATAGAGACATTTTGCTGCCTCGAGTGGTGGATGGAAAAAATTATTGGGCCAGGAAGTACTGTGAAATGCAACTGCAAGAAAAAGCTAAGTGGTACAGATTTAACTGAAAAGAACCCCGATGAAGAAGAGACGATGATTGAAAATGACTCTAAACTGCGCGTGATCGAGTTGGACAGAAAAGGAGATGCACCGGAAGAGGCCGAGGAGAATGGTTGCGATCAAAAGACGGCATGGAGTTGTTCCGCTTCAGCCGATAATCTCGGCGTTGAATTAACCGGAGATGATGACAGACCCCGCTCTCCGTCTGAAAACAGCGAAGATGACAGATTGATTATAAGGGAAAGTGAAGATGAAGACCTCTCCAGCAGTCAGAGTGACATTCCCAGTCCCATTCCTGACCCTGGCACCCTGATTTCAGATCCCAAGGAAGCGCGTGTGCAAGAACCACTGGAATCAGCAGATGTTGACCTGGAGAGAAACTCGGACCGTTGCAACCAAGAATTCAAAAAGGTCTTCAGCGGTGATCCTGTGAGCCAAATGTCAGACCCAGAGGCGGCGTGTGAAAAAGCGCCGCCGACTCAATCTGCTCATGTTGCCGAGTCGATGTCAGGCAACAACACGGCACAAAGCCAAAGAAGCACCACGGCTGACCTTTCAATGCCCTTCAGGCTCTGCGATGAAGCGGTTGGAAAGAAAAGAAAGAAAAAACGCAGTCATAAACAAGTCAAGAAATCGAAAATGAGCAGAGATTCAGAGCCTGTCCTCAAACATCAACGTGAGAGGGTTTCCGACGATGCCGCGGATGAACCTTCACGCTCAAATGTCAAAAAAAGCGCTGAGCTGATGCTGTTTGGCTCCAAACGACACTCGGAGAACATCTCATACGGCGGCAGAACGTGTGACGTTTCGCCTCCGAGAACTCTGAGCGTGAATCTCGACAAACCCGGTGTGACCGCGCCGGAATATTCAGCAAGACAAATGGTTCACGACGCGTGGAGGAGGAGTTATCTACCAATTCTATTAAACCTCAGACTGAAAGCAAAATTAAAGATGCTCGCTTCTTATCCCGAATCTGAGCACAACGCCAAGGACTCCTCTAAAAGAAAGCACAGTCTGAGTCTGAAGGAACGTCTCTCTGAAAAAGTCAAGCTTGTGAATGAGAATATGACTGAAACTCAACCGCTGAAACTCAAACTGAAACTCAAACAACCTGGCCGACCGAGGAGAGGCGATCGAACCCAACAGGAGAAAGGAAGCCACAAATAACATATCAGGTAATTCAATTTTGCAATGTTAAGTTATATCCATACATATTTACATACATATGAGAGTGTTTCAGAGTGTTTAAAAACCACTGCTGCCTCCATTTTACTTTGAAAACTGATGCTGCGATGAAGCAGTTAGGCTACTGAGAGGAACTTTCACATGTAAACAAACGACTGTTACTTTCAAACCACTGTCAAATGAATTACCACGGTTCTAAATCCCGTGAGATGTAGTGTAGCAACAGTAGCATTGTTTTGGTGACAGAAGGAGCATTTATGGAGCATTTATTTCCCAATCCATTTTGTTAAGGAAAGTGTGTATTTGTACAAGAGGAATGTTCAAAAGTAATGGTTTATCATGACCTGTAGTGACCTAAGATCAAGAGACCAAGAGACCATTTCTATTGTTTTACAAAAGTTTGCGACACAAATGGTTGAGTCATAAAACCACTACCTCATTTCCCCCCTTTCCCTGTAGGGGGTCATCTTTTGTCCTCTCGTGCCTGTAGGACGTCGTAAAGTCAGACTAAGAACCCCCCCACAAAGACAGATAATTGCAATGCTTTTCTCCTCAGATTCTGATGTTACTTCTGGACACTCAGTGTAAAATTGTTGCAATTATTTCATTGTTTGGATCTGTTTGATCTATTTCTATATTTATGTGCGCATTAGAGTGAGTTAAGCTCACTTTCAGATTTTCACTTTTTTTTCTCCTGCCACATGATATAAACCTTACAAAATGAACACAAAATCTAAACAATGTTACTTCTGGACAGTGTAAAATTTTTCAATTATTTCATTGTTTGGATCTGTTTTTCTATGTTTACGGGCGCATTACCAGAGGCGGAAAGTAACTAAATACTTTTTATATATATAACATAATTTACTCAAGTTACTGCATTGAATCCTTTTTTTTGTGTATTTTGTATTTTGTAAGTACGATTTAAAATCAGGATTTTGTATTTTACTTGAGTACGTATTGACTCAAGTATTGTACTAAGTTACTTTATAAATCCTATCTGTTACTGAGTAAAAATAGAAATTCAGCACAATGCTTTAGAGAACGTTCTCCAAAGGTTGTATGAAGGTTGGAGAATAGGCACAGACGTAACATCCTGTGTCGCGCCGGGCGCGTGAGCTCCAAAATAGTTTTGGATTTCAGACCTTGTCATATTTCTACTACCCTCACACCCCACGCAAAGGTACTAAATAACTTTTACTTAAAGTACATTTCAAATGAACTACTTTTTACTTCTACTTGAGTTTGATTCCTGAGGGTTAGGATTACTAAACACCTTTTTACTAAATCAGTTTTGATGGAAAATTCCCTAATCTTTGGTCCTCTCCCTTTGGTGATACATTGTTAAATATTAGAGAACTGTTTTCCTGGAATCCTGTGTCACTATGAAACAATGCCCCGTTCAAGGTTGGCTGTAGCTTTTGTGTTCATTCTTTGCCATTCAGAGCCTGATAAAAATCCAAAATATGGATAACGGGCGTGAGAGCAAATCATTTCAGAGATGGTTTTGTGTTGTCTGTGTTGTAGTGAAATATGTCAAGGTCTTGGACGGATAACTATTATTGTTGCCTCAGTGTTCCACAGTACTAAAAAAATTCTTCACTGCTTCCCAAAGCCTTGGTGACAGAAAACACCCCAACAGATTCTAATGGACCACAAGTTGACTATCAACTGCGATCAGTGTGCGAAATACCCATTAATAATCGGGGGGTCCCCCCATCTCCCATTTGATACGCTATAATACTGTGTCACCAGGTGCCACCCTGCAGTATTGGCTGTCTTCCCTGTCAGATGTGGGCTTGTGTGGGGCCTTTTCCACAGCGCCACCTGGAAAGCAATTAATTAAAACATTAAAAATACATAGGGCACCTTTAAAAATACACAATTAGAAATAAAATAATTGACATTTTGTCTGGTTAAATAGGATAAGAAAGAATGCAAAGTGTATTATGTATGTAGATCATATATGTGGCTTCGTTTTCTGACCAATCGTTGCAGTAAGTAGAGTCTCAGCTGCCGAGCAACCACGGGTTGCCAGCTACGTCAGAAAATTAAACCTAAAAGACCTCTGTATTTTGATTTGAATGTAATAACCCGTTTTTTGGCCACATTCTTACATAGGGCACCTTTAAAAATACACAATTAGAAATAAAATAATTGAAATTTTGTCTGGTTAAAAAGGATAAGAAAGAATGCAAAGTGTATCATGTATGTACATCATATATGTAAAACTGAAATTACAAAAGTCTTTAGGAAAAAAACATGCTTTCCAATTACACTGTTACATGTTTAGACCCCCCTCAAATTTTGCATTTGAGGCTTTCAGGGGGGCTTGAGTGTTAATCAGGGGGGTCTAACCCCCCCCAGACCCCCCTGTATTTCGCACAGTGACTGCGACCAATATGCTTATGCTTTGTTATCCATTGTTATATTATAGTTTCCTGTTAACGTGTCTGTTAATGCCTGTTACTTACTTCTTTTTTTACTACTACTTTTCCTCTAGGACTGTACCGTACATCCTGAGAACCCCTGACACCCTCCAGCCTCTTCAGGATGTCTCGCTTAATCCACGAAGACACAACCATCCACAGATATATAAAAAAAGTGCAAAAAGTGTTTATATTCTTACTACCAGAACGTTTGTTGTGTTTGTATATACTTTTGTCTGTAAGTCACCCCTCTCTGACATGACATTTTCTCGCGGCACATTGATTTTTATTGTCATTGAAGCAAAAGGGAACTTTTATAAGAATGAGCCTGTAAATTATTTATTTCAGCTACACATGCATATATTTTTCTACTTCATTCGTATTTTTATTTTTCTATAATCTTTTATACGTTTTGTTTTTGTTGGTTTTTAAGAAATTTAGTCTATTTTTTTAATGCTCCTCAGCTAATGCTGCAGTGATATGAAACTCACACTGTTTGTGAAGTGTTTAAAGATGGTGGAATGCATCCCAAACAACAGATACACATTTGTTGTGCATCGCAGCTGTTAAAATGTTGTCTTATAGTGAACACTGAACGATACTGGTGTTGCTCAAACTATTGCTGCTGTTGCTGACGGAGAAAATGAGACAATTGATGCCAAAAAGTATTTTTTTTTGTGTGAAGAGTATAGAAATCCAGGCATTCGTGAATGATAAAAATGTATTTATTTTCTTGTACTTGAAACATTAAAAAGCACACAGATACAGCTGTTTTAAATCTGTCTTTTTTCTCTCTCTCAGTCTTCAATGTTACACAGTGACTATATTTTTGAGATATTATATATTTGAGACAGTGATACTGTATGTGGGTTTTTGTTTAACCACAACACAAAAGACATGGAAGACAAAATACATGTGTTGGCTGTAGCTTTTGTGTTCATTCTTTGCCATTCAGAGCCTGATAAAAATCCAAAATATGGATAACGGGCGTGAGAGCAAATCATTTCAGAGGTGGTTTTGTGTTGTCTGTGTTGTAGTGAAATATGTCAAGGTCTTGGACGGATAACTATTATGTTGCCTCAGTGTTCCACAGTACTAAATAAATTCTTCACTGATTCCCAAAGCCTTGGTGACAGAAAACACCCCAACAGATTCTAATGGACCACAAGTTGACTATCAACTGCGATCAGTGTGCGAAATACCCATTAATAATCGGGGGGTCCCCCCATCTCCCATTTGATACGCTATAATACTGTGTCACCAGGTGCCACCCTGCAGTATTGGCTTTCTTCCCTGTCAGATGTGGGCTTGTGTGGGGCCTTTTCCACAGCGCCACCTGGAAAGCAATTAATTAAAACATTAAAAATACATAGGGCACCTTTAAAAATACACAATTAGAAATAAAATAATTGACATTTTGTCTGGTTAAATAGGATAAGAAAGAATGCAAAGTGTATTATGTATGTAGATCATATATGTGGCTTCGTTTTCTGACCAATCGTTGCAGTAAGTAGAGTCTCAGCTGCCGAGCAACCACGGGTTGCCAGCTTTGTCGAAAATTAAACCTAAAAGACCTCTGTATTTTGATTTGAATGTAATAACCTGTTTTTTGGCCACATTCTTACATAGGGCACCTTTAAAAATACACAATTAGAAATAAAATAATTGAAATTTTGTCTGGTTAAAAAGGATAAGAAAGAATGCAAAGTGTATCATGTATGTACATCATATATGTAAAACTGAAATTACAAAAGTCTTTAGGAAAAAAACATGCTTTCCAATTACACTGTTACATGTTTAGACCCCCCTCAAATTTTGCATTTGAGGCTTTCAGGGGGGCTTGAGTGTTAATCAGGGGGGTCTAACCCCCCCAGACCCCCCTGTATTTCGCACAGTGACTGCGACCAATATGCTTATGCTTTGTTATCCATTGTTATATTATAGTTTCCTGTTAACGTGTCTGTTAATGCCTGTTACTTACTTCTTTTTTCTTCTACTTTTCCTCTAGGACTGTACCGTACATCCTGAGAATCCCCGACACCCTCCAGCCTCTTCAGGATGTTTCGCTTAACCCACGAAGACACAACCATCCACAGATATATAAAAAAAAAGTGCAAAAAGTGTTTATATTCTTACTACCAGAACGTTTGTTGTGTTTGTATATACCTTTGTCTGTAAGTCACCCCTCTCTGACATGACATTTTCTCGCGGCACATTCATTTTTATTGTCATTGAAGCAAAGGGGAACTTTTATAAGAATGAGCCTGTAAATTATTTATTTCAGCTACAAGTGCATATATTTTTCTACTTCATTCGTATTTTTATTTTTCTATAATCTTTTATACGTTTTGTTTCTGTTGGTTTTTAAGAAATTTAGTCTATTTTTTTAATGCTCCTCAGCTAATGCTGCAGTGATATGAAACTCACACTGTTTGTGAAGTGTTTAAAGATGGTGGAATGCATCCCAAACAACAGATACACATTTGTTGTGCATCGCAGCTGTTAAAATGTTGTCTTATAGTGAACACTGAACGATACTGGTGTTGCTCAAACTATTGCTGCTGTTGCTGACGGGGAAAAGGAGACAATTGATGCCAAAAAGTATTTTTTTGTGTGAAGAGTATAGAAATCCAGGCATTCGTGAATGATAAAAATGTCTTTATTTTCTTGTACTTGAAACATTAAAAAGCACACAGATACAGCTGTTTTAAATCTGTCTTTTTTTTCTCTCTCAGTCTTCAATGTTACACAGTGACTATATTTTTGAGATATTATATATTTGAGACAGTGATACTGTATGTGGGTTTTTTTTTAACCACAACACAAAAGACATGGAAGACAAAATACATGTGTGTATACAAGTGTGAAATTGATCTAAATAGATATAATTTAAACAGGAAAAGTGTGTAATCTTTAATTTAATAATTCAATGCACAGTGTCGTGTAATATCAGCCACTAGGGGGCCTCTCAATCAGAACAACAAAAGGGATGATTTAAGATTAAAGATTCAAGAAGTGTATTGTCATGTACACAGTAAAAACACAGGGATAACAGTGCAATGAAATTCTTACGTTGCTGTTCTCCCAAGTACCAACAAAAACTATTAAAGAAGGAATCAGAGAAGCATGTATTCATAAATACATTTAACAAAGGAAAAACAAATGAAGAGAGATATTGCACACATGGTATATATTATTTAAAGTATTTAAATACAGTCAGTGGTGGGGGTTAAGCTGCTCTTCAGCCTTATTTGTTATGGATTTCGCACTCCTTCCTAAAGGTAGGACTGTGAAGAACACGGATGAACTCCTCGCTAATGTCATTCCTGAGGAATTTGAAGGTTTTCACCCTGTTGTGGCAATTTTGTTGTAAGATGTCTGATGTAGAAATAAAGTTGGAGCAAAAGCAACTGGCTGAAGCATCAGTTTATTCTTTGCAAAGAGAGAGTTATCAGGAGACAACAGCTCTGAGGATGATAAGAAAATCCTGCACAGTTACAGTGTTGTGACTCTGAGAGGTGTGTATGCAGCTGCTTGACCTTGGATCCCAGGCTCCGCCCAGAGTGTGTGAATGTGCCTCGGTGTCGAGCTGCTAGATGTAAACATGCCAAAAGATATGCATTACGTGCATTACGGTGATGGAAGAAGTGAAAAGTAAGATATGATACGTATTAGAGCTGTATCTGTAGGAATGTGTTGGGTACGTGGGTTAGGACATATATGTATGTGTATGTAAAGGAAGATGTTATTTTTCCAGGACACACACCTCAGTCTCACCTATCCTGATGGGATCGATAACCATTCTCCTTTTCTTTTGGTTCCAAAAGTGAAAAAGTTACGAAAGTAAGGTACATACATCACATGTTAACACTGTACACATTCCAACACCCTTTTAATATTTAATTCATTAGTTCCCCAGGCTGGAGGGGAGTCGGGTTACATACAGTAGACTATATGTTTACAATGGAAGTCTGCCGAAAATGGACGCATAGGTCAAGTAGCTGACCTTGTTTTTGCAGTAAAGGGGCCCCTATGAGAGACTGAAGTGACTGAAGCCCCTATTTTCTTCGTGATGATGCAGCAGTTTGTTACATTTTAAAGGGTCACATAGAGTGGTCCTGTTATGGAGGTCTACTTACATACATGAACTTGTTTTTATGGTCAAAAACCTCCTAGTTGTTGTAAACGAGCCGATAGAAATCCTCTTTTCTGACGCTGTTCCCCAGCCGTGGTATTTCAGACATAAATCTCACACCCAGAAGACAGACTGTGTTGTGATTGGCCAGTACCCGAAAGTGACATATTCAGCACACCAGCTCTCAGAAGCGCAGCTCCCCCCTCTGGAGCGGTGGATGCACTGCTACTCATTATCAAAACATTGTTTTAACAATGTTTAAAAATAGCTTCTTCACGACTCCCCGCCGCAGTCCCTTTTATGACTTTGACCCGGAGTCAGACCCAGAGTCGCTCGTGAAACACCTCCACAACGGACGTTATTCTTCTTCTGCGGTTCAATGTACGCAACCGGATGTGCCCGGACTAGTGCCCGGAGCAGGAGGATCTGCTGTTCAGGAGAACCGATGTTTACGTAACCGGACTGGGTTTTTTCAGAGATCTCGCTGAGCCCGAGATTACAATAAAACACAGCGTTCTCAGCAGTGGCTGAACTGTTTGTTTAGAACCTTCAGGGCTTCTTAAACAAGGTAATGACGCAGATACACACTAAAAAACAGCGTTAATTGGAACTTCTGGTCTAGGTCCACTTTAAAAGGAAAGCAGGCTAGAGTACATAATAAAAATATTTAATATTAACTTTAAGGTAGCATAACAAGGTGGCATATAAGTTTAACAGTTTAACCCACCATTCAAAAACAGTAAAAAAATAACTTACTTATAAATATATATTATATACATTATACCCTTGTGTTGTGTTCTTGTCAAATTTGACTGATTTAAAAGTTTTATCTCTAAAAATGTTTTAGTGAATTTGATCAGACTGACCTAAAATCCCACATCTTTGTCCACAAAGAGGATTTCAACATACAATTCAGTTCTGGGAAAGGTGAAAATGTTCCTGAATGTGAGGTGTGGATGTCAGTGGGGGTTTGCATGTTCTCCTTTTAGTATGTTAAGTAGAGACCATAGGCTAAGCCATTCACATTTACGTGTAGGGCATTTAGCAGATGCTTTTGTCCAATGTGGGAAATAACTCGCTTTCTTGGTTCCTGTATTTTTAGTGTAAGGTGTGAAATGCCTTGGTTCCTGTATGTTGTTAAACATAACAATTAACCAATAGTCAAGCTGTGAACAAATGCTGGGAGGATTGTAAAACCGGGGGTCAACATGAGGGTACACGTGATAACATATGTGGGTCATAAACGTGTGAAAAGTGTGTTTTGTTTGTTGAAACTTTGATGTTTTATTGTGTTTGTAAGGTACTTTGATGTGACTGAGGAAAGGGAGAGAACAGAGTCTCTCCTCCATGCATGCACTAAAGACATGATTTACTCAACTAAGATGACTGAGCGACTTACAAGACTTGGGTTATCTTTTCCTTCAGGTTATGCACTTCAACATAAAAAGCATATTTACACATGTTAATTAATTGCTAGTTTATTTTTAGAATGCCACCAGCAAGGAGAGAGCCACGATACAGTGTGCAGGATGTGTTTATTGGAGATCTTTTATTATTGGAGTTGTCTTTGCTGACAGGACTTCCAGGCTAGGTGAACTCTTTGTTATCGAGAGTTTGGGGGATTTCCAATTCCTTGCTTAACCCTCAATCTCAAAAATGCGCGCCGCTCCCTCTAGTGCAAGTGCTGTCCCGATTCTAAGAGAAATTAAGTTGAGGGCCAAGTTTAAGGGCTGTATCGCCCTCAATATTGAGATTTTCCGAGACCACCCTTGGGAGCAAGGGCTACCCAGAATGCATTGCGTGTTTTAACAAAACAAAGATGGTGCCGAAAGCAGCGAAACGAGTACGCTACAAATGAAGTATTTTCTTTGTTAATAGAGATATAAAAATGATGAAAACCATTGTATTATCTTAGTTTTTGGCCCATATTATGGATTACTGACGTCATTTTTGGGTAACATTTATTTTTATTTTACGATCTTTTGTCAATAGCCGGCCGGTGCGGACAAGTGATCGTTTGCTATGGTTTACCCTTCAATAAGCTGTGGTGTGTGGTAACTGTCAGCTGAATATGTCCGTGTTTGTGGTATTTGTATGAGGATCATCTTATAACTAACTGACAACCTAATAACTTGACTGACAAACGGATCGTAATAAATAATCCTGACGTAAATGTGTTCTTCTTCTTCTTCTTTTTTGGAGTTGACAGACTGGACGCAGCTTTCACGTTATTCTGCCCCCTACAGTCTGAAGACGTATCTGCATTTAAGGGGTGTCCCATTTCTAAGTGACAAAATAACCCTCAACACTTGGTATTGAGGGCCAGTTAAGATTAAGGGTTGAGCTTGAGGGTTAAGATTGAGGGTTAAGATAGGAATTGGAATTGTCCCCTTTCTTTGTTCACTGTGATTGGTGCGTCTGGGGTGGCATTAATGCACATCACTTGAGTTTTGGAGTTTTGTTTTGCATCTGTCAGTCTTCTCCTGCAGGTGAGTGTATTTAGAGGAGAGGACAGCACGGTCATCTGCAAAGTCATGGAGACATTGGGTGGGTACACCCCCACCGCACACCTGACTCTACAGTGAACCAGTCAGATGGTATTGCATTGACAATGACACTGCACTCAAAGCAGCGATAGAACAACAACTCCATGTGACCTATTTATGGAGGAATTCCATATGCTCTCACGATTTTCCATAGGGTGCCGCGGTGGAGGCTATCAAAGGCTTTCTGGAAGTCTAGGAAGTTGATGTGCAGTGGGGTGTTCCATTCTACACACTGCTCGATGATGTTCTTCAGAGCAAAGATCTGATCTGAGCAGCCCCGCCGAACATTAGAGGTTGCACCAATACTGTCCAATTTAGGGTTGCCTATGATCTGCCCTTTTCCTTCTGCTGTAAGAGTCAGTCTCTAGAATACAAAGGGAGACAACGACTACTATCAATTGTAAAAGAAGGAGGAAGAGGCTCCAGACGAATTTAAATAAATCACCGGAATACTGTTGGAGACAAAAGATGATCACACGTTCATTGTTAGTACCATAAGGCGACTTCCACGTGAGCTTGTGGATGGATTTGTGTGGGAAGATGGTACTGCCGATTACACAGTTTTGTCA
The DNA here is from genome assembly GCF_963457635.1 of Microchirus variegatus. Lineage (NCBI taxonomy): Eukaryota > Metazoa > Chordata > Actinopteri > Pleuronectiformes > Soleidae > Microchirus > Microchirus variegatus. Next base: position 28,270,199 of record NC_139809.1, read on the forward strand.
GGCTTCCCTTCTTGTTCGGAACACCAGGTGATGAGATGTAGAATGAGACTCCGTGACACAAGACTTTTCACCAAACAAAGAGATCTTTATTCTGTTACAAGTCAAGTGTCAATTCCAAGCGCTGCAGATCACTTGGGAGAGCAACGGCCAAATTCCCAAAAAAAGCTCTAACTCTCCCTGAGCAAAACCACACTTAATTAAAGGTTACCTGCTCCTATGCCCTTGGTTAGCCATTAGACCTCCAGTCTCCCTTAGGGAGCACATCAAAGGACAAATGCCAGGACCAATGCCTAACCTACACATCCACTTTATGGTCAACCGACGATCCATCTGAGCAGGCAATGCTCAGACAAAATCTGCAGACATCCGTCGTAAAACTTAATTGTAGGGCATTGTATTCTGTGTCAAATACACGTCGACAAGACGCTGGCCGTTGTCATTCATCACACCACACCGTGTCTTCCCATAGCTCTCACACAGTTGGAGTTGTCATCACCAACTTTAGCATTAACATCTCCCATGATCAGTAACATATCACGCTGAGTAACTCTGCAGACTGCCTGCCTGCTGTAACTGCTCGTACCGGTCTTCCTTGTCCTTCTCCTCTGCATCGTTCGTCGGTGCATAGCACTGAAGGATGGTAAGCTTGCAGCGCTTGTAGTTGAAGCGAACTTTCATCAGCCTGTCACTGAGGGGCTCCCACTCTAGCAAGGTGTTAAGGCTTTATGGAGAAAAAACATGTTATTTCCACTAGATGGCCCTTCTACAATTCCCCCCTCCCTGCCTTTTCCTTTTTTTTGTTTTAAACCAAAAACATATTGATATTGCTCTCAGCTTTAAAAAAATAAAAAATAAACTAACAAACAAAATCAAATAACGGCCCAAATTAGTTTTTTGTAAAATCCTTTTTTCGTTTCTAAATTATCATTATAAAGGTGGATGGACCGGAAGTGGAACTACAAAATAAAAGTAGCGTGCTAACTAATTGTCATACATATTATCCTCTCTTAATACACCAGTATGTAGTACATTTACCTTTGTTAAGTGAAACTATAACAGCTGGTTGACAAAACATAATAAACCCCTGGGTAGATACGGGTGCCACCTTGTGGCTAAACATCAACACTGAAGTCATCATAACTTAGTCACAAGTTCTCATTTTCAAATGATTATTAATATAATTATTGGAATTTGAAGCCTTGTTAGGCTTGACTGTGGTGATGGCGACCTCTGCTGGTGACATTAGATGCTATTCATTTTAAAAGTTTTCCACAAAATGCATTCACATACATAAAAGAAAATAATAATAAAGAAAATATAAATAATAAAATATATATATATATTGACAAGAAAATTCATAATAATTATATACAAGGGGTTTAGGAAAGGTTAAACTGTGCTTAAAATGTGTACAGTTTTTAGAAAGAATTCTAACAATGTAAATGTAAATGTACTTTATTTATACAGCCCTTTACAACAATCCTCTCGGTGATCCAAAGTGCTTTACAACAATTAAATAAATAAATAAATAAAGAGGACACAAATAAAAGTAATTAAAAACAGTAAAAACAATAAAATAGTGCAAAATAAAGTAAGATAGAATCAGATAAAAGATAAAAAAAGATAAGAAAATAAAAGATAAAAAAGATTAAATTAAAAAAAATGTGTCACCATACTCCTAGGTATTAAAAGCCATCCTAAATAAAAAGGTTTTTAGCCTTGATTTGATGAAAAATATCCCAATTCTAAAACAGACATACAACATATTTAGAATGAAGGAAAGCAAGAGAAGGGCAAAATAGAAAGATAAATAAAAGAAAATAATAAAAGTAATAAAGAAAATATAAATAATAAAATACATATATATATATATTGACAAGAAAATTCATAATCATTATATACAAGGGGTTTAGGAAAGGTTAAATTGTGCTAAAAACGTGTACAGTTTATTTGCATGGGGACTATTTATGTGCGCTCATAAACCTGCGCGGGTCAAACACAGTGGAAGAACAGGTAAGTTCCGCTGTGACGTCAGAGGAAATGTTTCTGCTCATGCTCACAACACCAGCAGACGGCGGCGTATCAGTCACACTGCAGCTGATGGATGGGAAGTCGTGATGTAATGCCGCCTGTCTGGTGACTACGGATGGCTGTTTGTGCCAGGCTCTGCGGAGTGGGTCAGTCGCGAAGGTGCCGGCGGCGACAGCGGCCGAACCAGCAGGGTCCGGGGAGCGATTCCGATATGGACGAGGAGGAAGAAGGAGAAAGGATCGTGGGCCAGAGACACGGCGACGTCTCTGCCCGCGGCCCTGACAGCGGCAGCGGCGTCACTGCAGGGCCGAGTGACGCTGGTGTCAACAGAGGAGCTTTTTTCCCGAGTCGCGCCAGGACTGGACCTCAACAACCGCAAACGTTGGCGGAACTACCGCCGGAGCTTTTAGTGGAAATCTTCTCCCTGTTGCCCGGGACAGCGCTACCTAATGTGGCCCTCGTCTGCAAGACATTCAGGCAGATCCTCAACACTGAAACCATCTGGAGAAGGCGGTGCATTGAAGGTAAATATAGCGATAAATGGACGCGTAAACGCACAGGCTAGCTAAATAAAGCGATGAGTCACATTTGTTTTTAATCAAATGTGTGATGCTAGCTCTAACTGTTCGGTAATTTGTGTCAGGTGCTCAGACCCTCAGCTCTCGATTCGCTTATAGTAATATAACCAATTATGTTTAATGTTATGTATTCTATTTGTTATAAACGCATTTGACCGAACAGAAAGAGACATATCGTGTCTTAGCAAAGCTGTCATAACTACATACAACAGGTGTTTCAGTCCTGTCAGGCCTGTGCTAGCACTGTTGATGCAGGGCCGCTCTCAGCTTTTTCAAGGGGCCCTTTTAAAAGGGCTCTGTCAAGATTTTTTTTAGCTAGTTTTTATTTTTATTTCAGTTAATGAAAATGTTCTTTCAATTTTAGTTTTCTTTTTCGTCAGTTTTCTGTAACTATAATAACCTTGATATAGAGTTGGACAGGTGTAAGAAGCTTTTATCCCAGCGACCTGCTGAATGATCCCCTTTCTTTGAGTAGCAGAATTTACTTCTGAAACTTCTCGTGCACATTTTTGTTCTTTCAGTCATACGCCAACCTGTTTGCAGGTGATTGTTTTTTTGTTTTTTTTAAATCTCTATTTTTATTGACAATACATTTGATGGTGAATGGTGCAAAAAAGTCCAAAATAAGAAGGCATATAAAGGGGAGGGGGGATGTGGTGACTGGTTTTACGGCTGTTGTCTCTGCATTATTTTTGACATCATTCTTGTATGGGAATGTTGTTAGAAATGTTGTTGTTTGTGTGCGTACAGCAAATATGCATGGAGAATATATCCAGTTCAACTGCTAGAGGACTCTTTAGCAGAAGAATGTTACTTTCGAAAAATTTCCATGGACACACGTGATATCAGGCGTGCAAGCTTAGGGATGATGCTGGACAACACAAGAGCTAAACACCACTACACTTAGAAACACAGAGTGGATCGAGTGGAACAGGAATGCATGCAACAGACATTGGTTAATATATCAAATGTAAAGGTTTTGCATGCAGTACAGTTTTAATATCAACACATACCATACAGACCATAACCCTAACAGCCAGTGTTTCTGTGTTCTGTGAGGTAGGCCCACATAAATGTAGGGCGGTCTCAGTTTTGCACCGCTGTAATGAAAGTGACTTAACATGGTGTGTGGTAGTGACACAACGCATGCATGCATGCACGCACCCATGCACGCACGCACACATGCACGCACGCACACACAGAGCAGCTGCAGAGATGGACCCTGTTGTTGCAGAGATGGACCCTGTTGTTGCATGTCACCAGTTTTTACTCCCTCTGTCCTCCCACTCTAATATCTTCTCCGTCAGTGTGACATAATTGCCTGCTTGTGTTAAAGAAACCGCACGAGTTTGTGTCTCGACTAAAGTTCAGTTAATAAGTAACTAAGTAACACAACATTTCACATTAAGTACTAGATATGGCGATCGTTAAAGCACACTCTGTAAAGCCGGGTATGCAAAAGTTTGGGGTCACTTAGAAATGTTCTTATTTTTTAAGGAAAATCACCTACATTGTTAATGTGGTAAACGACTAGCTGCAAATGTTTGGTTTTTGATGGAATATGTACACAGGTGTACAAGGCCCATTTCTAGCAACCATCTCTCCAGTGTTCTAATGGTACATTGTGTTTGCTCATCACGTTAGAAGGCTATTGGATGATTAGAAAACCCTTGAAAACCCTTGTGCAATGATGTTAGCACAGCTGAAAACCACTTTTCTGGTTCTTTGATGAAAGGGCACAATTATTATTTTTGAATAAAAATCATTATTTCTTATCTTGTCAATGTCTTGACTATATCTTCTATTCATTTTGCAACTCTTTCGATGAATAAAAGTGTGAGTTTTAATGGAAAACAAAAAAATGTATAGGTGACCTCAAACTTTTGACCGGTAGTGTACATCGTTTTATTCCGTTTCGTACCATGTCAGTAATAGATCACACAAAAAAAATGGTGATGTTTTGTGGCCGTAGCCAAGCGGACAGGGAACTTGACTTGTAACTAAAGGGTTGCCGGTTCACGTCCCAGCCAAGTCGAGGGCTGGGTACCCCTAAGCAAGGTGCCCAATCCCCTTTGCTCATTGTTAATTAGACACTCTTAATTCGCCCCAGCTGGATCCAGTGTATTCCTTGTGCTCGTCTTTAGCCTGGATAAATGGGAGTGTTATATCAGGAAGGGAATCCACTAGAGAGGGAGAAGCTGAAAGTCAAAACAGTTTGAAAGATGCAGGTGCTAAAGCAACCTGTCCTCCAGACACTCCAGCCCCTGAAGTCAGCCAACCAACATTTCTCACAGTTCAGAAATCCATCTGATTGCCCGATGGCCATTCCGGAGCAGACCGTTGATCCTTGTTCCCCCTGTACATTGCAAGACAAATGCCTCAAAGCTGAAAGTCGCACATTGTATTTTCAGCTTAAGAACTTTCCTAACTATAGTAATTCCAATGCTGACTGCTGAAATTATATAAATAGTTTGAATGTAAAGTCCTAAAATGTTTCAAATTGAAATAATATTTTCTCTCTGCAGAGTTTGGCATGAAGGAAGACCTGAGGAAGATGGAAGTGGGACAAGTATCTAGCCGGGACATCTATGTTAAACGTGAGTTTGACTTCCATGTAATTGTCTGCAATGATGTATTTGTTTTCATCCCATACCATCATGTCACTCAGCAGTTACACTTTTACGTTTTGCACGTGCGTTTCATTGTTTGTTGTAATGTGAAATTGCTCCTTTTGAAACGACTGGTGTCTCTGTTCCCCCTTCAACTCAGCAGAGAGAAGACAGGATACCTATACATGACTCAGTTATTTTGTGTAGATTATTTTGTTACATTACTGATTTCTATTAGAGTGCTGTGTTGGACTGAGCCCGCCTTGTTGGCCTGCTGTTGCTCTACACATGCCTGTGTTGTGCCTGTCCAGGTGTCAACCCACGAGTCAAGTCTGGGCGCTTTATGAAACTCCTCCCTGACTACGAGCACATGGACTATAGAGATGTGTACACGCACTGTATGTACATTGACCTCAGTGTGGTTTGCTGCAGCATGAGGGATTGTGTGACAATTACTGGTATTGTTTAGAAGCAAACAGTGGCACTACAGTGTTTGCTTTCATGTTAAGTTTGAAATCAGTGCAACGTGTGTTGTTTATAAACTCGGCTAACAGGAATGAGGACAGTTTTTTTTTGTCTTTTGGTTTTTTACATTTCATTGACATCATCCTGACAGTCTATGGCTTTGAACATCTTTTCTTCTGCTGTTGACCGTGCATAGCATAGACTGCATTTAAAGCATGGATGCACCAGTGCAGAAGCTGTCAACGTTGGTGTGATAATGTGCTTTTGTGTTGCAGTGCTTCACCCATACAGACATATCTTGGGTTTATGGCAGCCTGACATAGGCCCTTATGGTGGATTGCTCAATGTCATGGTAAGTAATACTTCTCATTCAAGACGTTTGCATTTCAAGTGCATGTAATATGTGATGCACACAGCATTACAGCTAGTCATTTCAAGCTGTGCTTTTATTCATTCTCTTAAATGTCCCCTACATTCAAGCCATTGTCAAAATGAGTTGCTTCCCGATGCTGATGACGCCCATTAGCTCCACGTGACCGTTTCTGTTTGTCAGTACAGTGATGTTGCCTGGCATCATTCCCACGCTGCACACAGGTTGAGTAATGCATTTTAAATCAGGACTGAACAGTCGGCTACATAGGGTTAGGCAGTCACGGCCTCACACGGCTAAAAGCACAAAGAATCTGTTATGAGACGATGTAGAAGTGGATTCTACTGTTAAAAATAAACCTCGATGTTCAGGAGGGCTACAGTTGAGTCACAATTAAACAAACTTGTTTTCTGATATCAAAAATGCAGAAGGTCATGCAGAGACATTGGCAATGTTTTATTCAGAATAAATTCCTTAGAGAGGTAGATGGGAGTACCACACTAGAGCTTTAATGGGAACATATTATGCAAAGTCAACTTTTTAATAATTTAAATCCTTATATTTGGAACTCTGGAGGTCCCATCAGTCGGCAAAGTGTGAAAAAAAGATGACTCACTCATGTTTTTGTGGTCCTCCTCAGTCTAAGTACAGGAGATAAAACATGTGATGTTGACTTCTGCGCTCATTGGGACGTCACAAGACGCTAAATTCCTTGTCCGTCAAACAGGTGAGAGTGCTGGCGAGGGCAACGGTATCCAAAAACCGGAAGTCTGCGAAAAGTTCTTATCTTGGCTCCACAGTGCAGCACAGAGTTCTACACAAACTTCCAGCCTCAGAGGATTTATCTGTCCAGTGGATACATGTTATATATGACGGCAATGTGCCTGCTAGAGCCTGCAAATGATCACTTTTCCAAATGCTGTTAGCTCCCAGTAGCCTCTGTGGCTGATGTCATTTCCTGTCCCTCAAGTTTTGTTTTACTTTTTTTTTAAGGTGGACCTAAAGAGATACTAGTAAACGGAGTGTTCTGAACAGGGCTGTTTTGGCAGGGTGATTGAACTGCTGTGGTGCTTCATTCTTATGGTATTTTGACCAAAGCATGTCACAGACATGTTCATTAGGACACCAGGGAACTAGTTTAACTTGGAGAAATAGGGTATAATATGACCCCTTTTAAATAACTTTTCATTTAGGTGGACGGGTTGTTTATCATTGGTTGGATGTATTTACCACCTCATGACCCCCGTGTGGATGATCCCATGAGAAGACGGCCACTCTTCCGTGTCCACTTGTGGGAGAGCAAAAAGGCCACAGTGGAGTGCATGTATGGACACAAAGGTCCCCACAAAGGAGACATACAGGTGAGCAATATTGTCTTTACAGATACATTATACGATTTAAATTCTAGCAAAGCAGCTGTTAAAAGTAGTTAATATTCAAAGTATGTTTTTTTTATGTTTTCAGACTGTCAAGAAGGATGAGTTTTCAACTAAATGTAATCAGACGGATCATCACCGCATGCCAGGGGGCAGACAGGAGGTGGGTGAAAATAGGATTGGTCTCTAACTAAGGAAACCCGTTGTCATTATATACACATATTATATTTTGTGTGCTTTGTAGGAGTTCAGGACGTGGTTGGAGGAAGAATGGGGCCGGACGCTGGAAGAAATCTTTCATGAGCACATGCAGGAGCTCATACTGATGAAGTTCATTTATACAAGTCAATATGAGTAAGAGTGTTTTCCCTCCTATCACTCTATCTCTGTAGCCAAATATCAGGGTTTAACATTGATGCAAACGCAGAGTTTCTCCTCTTCACACTTACATATGTAACAGGGTGTCCGCGGGATCTTAAAAAGTATTAAAGCAGCCATAGAGTGGTCCTATCGCACATATATGTTAGTTATGGAGGTCTACTTACATACATTAACTTGTTTTTATGGTCAAAAACCTCCTGGTTGCTGCAAATGAGACGATAGAAATCTCTCCTCACTGAAGCTCTCATCAGCCGCGCTGTTTCAGACTGAAATCTCACCCCCAGAAGACAGACTGTGTTGTGATTGGCCAGCCAGTGTAAAGCCTTCCCAACTGTCCTTTGATTGGCTAATACCCAGAAGTGACATATTCAGCACACCAGCTCTCAGAAGCGCAGCTCCCCCCTCTGGAACGGTGGATGCACTGCTACTCATTATCAAAACATTGTTTTAACAATGTTTAAAAATACACCAAAGATACACACCAAAAAAACACCGTTAATTGGTACTTCTGTTCTATGGGACCTTTAAAAGTTGATAAATCAATTTTGGGAAAATGGAGGCCCTTAAAAAGTCTTAATCACCTAATTTCATGAGGTATTACATGTTGTCCTTAGAGTTTGACTGCATGAATGTGAATGTATTTAATTTCCTCCACGCGTTTGTTAAAAACAACGATGCACAGGCATGCAAGATCAGCTCAGGCTGCGCATGTACACGTGACGTTACGCATATTTCGATTGCGAACGCGCTCCTCCTGGCGCAAAATAAACTGCTGATTACGGCTTGAAGTGGCGATAAAATATTTTGAGACGGTCGTGAAAAAGTCTTAAAAATGTATTGAAATTAACTTCAGGATTCCTGCATAAACCCCTGTGTAAGGAAATAGTGGCTGGGAACATGCGAAAAAATTACAATTATGGCGTTCAAATTATTGGATTTAAGACTTTTTAAGACTTCTTAAGACCCTGCGGATACCCTGTAGTAACACATTTTCCTGTGGGGTGCTGTACAAGCACTTTAATGTCAAATGTCTGAATCAAATATTCCATTTGCTCTTCTCGATTAACGCATATTTCTTTGATGTACATTTTGACAGTAACTGCTTGACGTACCGAAGGATCTACCTTCCTCCCACAATGCCCTCTGACCTGCTGCAGCCAGGCCTCTTCAAAGGAACCTATGGCAGTCACGGCTTGGAGATCGTCATGCTCAGTTTCCATGGAAATTCGGCAAGAGCCACCAAACTCACTGTAAGTTAGTGAATGATCGTCATCTGAGCCTGTGTTGTCTGAAAATTAAACTCCAGCTGACAATGTTGTTGAATGAAAATGACTGATAAATAAGTCATCGTAGGTTTCCTGTGATTCATTCAGGTCACCCTCCCTCATGCCAACAAAAAAAACTATGCTGTAAGATTTTGTAATATGTGCCAAGTGCCAAGTTAATAAATGGAAATGGAAGTAGTGGAGGAAAAAAATGAACACAAATGCCTCTGCTACTGGTGCAAAATATATAATATATTTACTCCTTCCTTCGGCAGGGTGACCCCAACGTTCCTGCTGGGCAGCTGACTTTGGACGTTGACCTGACCCGGCCCATTGTCCTCCCAGACTTGGAGCAACAGCGCAGAATAGAGGAACTGTCTCGCCTTGTACTGGGAATACACGAGGAAGTGCAGCGAGAAGCAGAACAACGGGCCAAGGGCGCCATCTCTTCCACAGTCGGCGGTGCAGCCGTGGGGGCGTGTGGTAGTGCTAGCACAGCGGAAAAGATCGAGGTAGATCGCGGTGCTTCGTCTGACAACTGTCAGCCTGGCCCCAGCAGCAGCAGTAGCAGCAGCGCCAACACCAGTCCTCCTGACACCCAGCCCTTTGTTTTGCCCCTGGGAGTCATAGCTCGCAACGAGGTATACCCTCGCACCTGCAGGAAGTGGTAAGAACGAGTCTATAACGTCATGAAAGTAGTGATTACTGTATTAATTTTACATAAAGACAGGTGGGTCCTTCCTCACTAACAGTGGCGTTGAAATCAGTGTGTAGAATTTTGGCTTAGAAGCTATTAAAGTGGACATATGCAACATATATGAACATATATCAACTTTTTAATCATTTTAATACTTAGATTTGGGACTGGAGTCCCTATGAGTCGGCAAAGTGTGAAAAAAGATGACTTACTCTTGGGACGTCACAAGACTCTAAATTCCTGGAATTGTTGTCTCGCAGAGCTCCACTTTGTCTGTCAACGGTATCCAAAAACCCGAAGTCCGCGAAAAGTTCTATTCTTGGCTCCACAGTGCAGCACAGAGTCCTACACAAACTTCCAGCCTCAGAGGATTTACGTGTCCAGTGGATACATGTTATATATGACGGCAATGTGCCGGCTAGAGTCTGCAAATGATGGCTTTTCCAAATGCTAACTGCTGATAGCAGCTGGAGCCTCAGTGACGTAGTTTCCTGTGTCTCATTTGCATTTAAAGAGACAGGCACTCAAAAGTGAGCGTTCTGAACAGGGCTGTTTTGGCAGGGTGATTGAACTGCTGTGGTGATTCATCCTTAAGGTATTTTGACCAAAGCATGTCACAGACATGTTCATTAGGACACCAGGGAACTAGGTTAACTTGTAGATATAAGGTATAATATGAGTCCTTTAAAAATAAGAGCGAAGCTGCTCTGTGCCGGCTCACAGTGCGCACCGAGCGTCCACAGAGGCGGAGCTGATCCCCGCCGATAACGCCGCTGCCAAACTATAAATACGTCATGTCTTAACACACACAGCACATGTTTAGACTCTAAATGGCCAATTTCTCGCCTCAAATTATCTTAAAACTGCATTCAGTGACACAGAAAAGTGAGAAACGGCCACTGTTTCAACAACAACAGTCTTTCTCTCTCGGACGCCATTGCTCACTGTAGCCAGAAGCACAACAACCTTGCGCAGCGACCCCTACTGATCGGGTGGAAAATTGCAGCGCGTATCCGTCAGGCGTCTCCGTGGTGACGCAGTCGGATAACGCATTACGCAGTCGGAGAAGTATAATGTGGCCTTAAGCCTACACAGGCTCTTACCATTCTCTTCTTCTCTAACTCTTATAGAAATAATTTTGAAATTGCACCCAAAGTGAGCAAACTAACAAATGATAGCAAAATGCTAATTAAGCGTCCATGTGAAGGTAGGGTCACCAACTGGAAACCTTCCTGGTAGTTCGGATAATGTCCCGTTTTTGTTTTCACAAACTAACTCGCCGACTGTCTTGAGTGAAAGTGGAAAAAGCAATTCAAAGGATTTCCATCAATATATTGATTCGGTGATACAACGATTCTCTTTCATTTCAGCTTCTATGGGACTGGCTTGATCGCAGGGCACGGCTTCACGAGTCCAGAGCGCACCCCGGGCCTCTTTGTGCAGTTCGACGAGGACCGTTTCGGTTTCATCTGGCTGGAGTTGAAGTCTTTCAGTCTGTATAGTCGCCTGACGGACCATCTACCCCATGCTCGAGCCCCAAATATGGAGCGATTTGAGGCCATGCTGCACAACATGCAGTCCTGGACATCCTGATGCACAGCTTTAAGCTCTCCCCCAACAATGTGATGCTCCAACTCTCCAGGTTTCTGTCTGTGAATTGTGTTCGACTGTCTAATGAAGCTAGTTAATCACCCTGCGTTCTCCTGTTCCCATACAAGAACTGGAGAAGGTCTCTTCTACCAACATTTATCCTCTCACATCTCTGTGACCTTAATCCTCCAGTGCAGCATGAAAACAGGTCACAAGTTAAAGTTTAATTTATTTATTTATTCCCTGCAGGAGGAAAGTAATATTTCTAACCATTATTATGGATCATACTGTATGTGCCTCTGATTCTAAAAAACCATGTCTGTATTTAGTAGTGCTTGAAGATAAAGGTGTCAAATGTATTCAAATATATAAAGTATTAATGAGCATTTCATTGCCCAACTTGTTGAACTGCATGCTGCATTTAATTTAGATATTATACGACACTCATGCACATTTACCTGGACATGTTTTTACTTTGAAGCAGCATGCTTTGAATTATTGTTTGTTTGTGTTTTTCCTTTTCGAGACATAAGAATTTAGAACAAGCAGCGTCTCAGGTGTTCTTTATGTCCACGTGAAGCAACATTCATTCCATTGATTTGTCCCGATTCTGAGTAAATTTTACAACTGGGCAATTTTTCCAACCATCGGCAATAAAGAACATGCTGTCCCGTGCTTGTATCTGAACATGCTGCAGTTGGGCAGATTGCCGTATTTACTTTTGTCCTTTCACCTGAAGAGATATCTTTGTAGGACCATGAGCCAGAGCTACATCCAACATATTTTCAGTCACCACACCTAGGACATATTATGTAAGTTGGAATGAGGGATTGCAATATCACACACACGCACACAACACACACAAAATGTACATAAGCTGGATTTAATCAAAATCATAGTCTGTATAATTATCTTGTATAAACACAGTCTAACATAGAAACATGTACCATTTCAAATGTATTTAATTTGTGGTTTATTAAAATGGCTGGCACTTTCTTTGCCTGACTTCATGCCTGCACAGTTATTCCATAATCATCAACCCAACAGCTCAAAGTGCATCAAGTATGTGTCATCATGGCGGGATGGTAATGCCCAGTAACTTTCTTACTTCAAGTGCACTTTTCTGAGCAGGATAGTCAATCATTCAAAACCACTGGCCAGCACTTCTTTTCTTTTTTAAATCAGATTTTAGCTCAACTAAAAGTTTGCTAAACCATCATTTGATTCCTTTTGGAGCATTCTCTTGATTGCCTCTGTATCCAGCTTTTTGAGTGATTTGCCTTTAAAGGGTGTTTTGTACTATTTTCATTGCCACAAGCTTGATTTTTGTTTTTGTTTTGTTTGTTCAATAACAAACTTAAGTTCAATCCAGTAAACTGCTCACATCAGACTTCAGGGAGCTTTCCAGCCTAAGCACTCTTCTCAGTAATAAAAATAAAATAAAAAAACCTGAAAATAATATTTTGGTTGTGTTTTTTGTTGTTGTTTTTCGGTCTAAGGTGTGTGCATGTATCACACTGCTGTAACACAAGACAGCCATGCTCAAATAATCCCTTACTCTCATTATCTAAATTGCCACAGTTGGACTTTGATAGTAGTCGACAGTTTAATCTTACACAACAGCCCTGTGTTATAAAATATGGAAGCGTATAGCATTCACTTAAAAAAAAAAAAAAAACTCCTGTTTTCTCAGTAATTAATTTAATAATAATAATAATAATAATTTTTATAATAATAAGAATAATTTTTTTTCTGTTTTTCTGACTAATATTTTTTCCCTGTTTTTCTGTCAATTTTTTTCTTTCTGTTTTTCTGAGTCATTTTTTTTTCTGTTTTTCAGAGTAATTATTTTTCTGTTTAATTTGCACGAAAAACAGTGCAATTACCCAGAGTAATTTTTTATATAAATAAAATAAACTGAAAAAAATTACTCCGAAAAACAGGGGAAAAAAATTTACTCTGAAAAACAGAAACAAAAAATTACTCAGAAAAACAGGGGAAAAAAATATTTGCACGAAAAACTGAAAGAAATTACTCTGAAAAACAGAAAAAAAAATAGACAGAAAAACAGAAAAAATATTAGACAGAAAAACAGGGAACAAATATTTGTCAGAAAAACAGAAAAAAAATTATTCAAAAAATCAAACCAAAAATTAATTACTGAGAAAAACAGTTGTTTTTTTTTTTCAAGTGAATGCAATACACTTCTGTAATATAACACCTCTGATACACAGGTCCATATTAACCCTCACACTGACATCAAGTGTATTAAACAGGTCCAAATTTGATTATTTATTATTACAATCCAGTAAAGTTTGTGATGCTTGGTACAAACACATGCCTTTTTCAGTTGATTAAAAACAATAACTTCTCTCTATCCAAATTGATGTGGATGAAAACGTAGAGGTGAGTTCTCTACAGTTCGCCGTGTTCAGTTGTCTCTCTGTGTTGTCGCATTTTCTCTGGGATTTTCTCAGTGAGGAAGACGAAGCGCTCCTTATTCAGGTGCCGAGCAACGACCTGCTCCTTCAAACCAATCGCCAGGTACTTTTCCTCTGCTCCATACTTTGGCCAGTGGGCGAGGCCATTCCCATTTGGAGAACTGTGCAAGCGTGTGCACAAACACCAGTTATGGACAAGTTAGTTTCACCTCTGTGTGAATGAAAACCTACTGGATTACAAGAGGCCATTCCTACCCTGTGCGAGCAAAGTTGCCCCAGTAGCTCATCACGGTTTTGCTGAATTGTACCTCATCTTCGGAGCATTTATCTGAAATGATGATTGCCTGGTTTTAACAACTTTTCAAAACCACCACAAACTACCCAAACCCGGCATGTTTTCTATTGTTCTTACCAGCAAGTTGGGAATAGGTCGTTGTCAAGCAGATTCCAAACACCATGAATATTTCATCGCCGTGGTCACTACGGACAAAGCTTGGCCTCAACTCCTGCAGGATTGTGGGAGGATGCTGGTACTCGTACAGGTATACTGGGACGCCTGCATCTGGTAGTACAGCACATGTTGTTAATGACAATGAATATTAAAGGGATACTTCACCGATTTGAATGTGGCTTTGTATTGCTAGAATAGCAGTAGTATTGAGTATTTTATAGAAAATGTGCTTCCCTCTCTCAGTTTTTCCCTGACTTGTAAAAAAAATCTGTTTTCCCTTATCCAAATGTGCCCTACTGTGAGTCAAATGACGCGTTTTGCATCACAGTAGGGCAAATTTTGAAAATAGAAAACAGATTTTTTCTTACAACTCAGTGAAAAACTGAGGGAGGGAAGCACATTTTCTAAAAAAAATACTACTACTATTCTAGCAATACAAAGCCACATTCAAATCGGTGAAGTATCCCTTTAAAGGCAGGTTTTAAAATAGACCTAAAACAGTCTTAAATTACCTCTATGGACATTAGCAGTCTTAATAACTGGTATATTAAACATCACATCCGCAAGCATCTCAGTAAGTCCATTTCTATTTTTCACACGATCTTCACCACTTCCGGTGTATTCCTCGACCATCAGATCTCTCAGGATTACGTCTTTAGTCTTGAGGAAAAAAACAGATACAACGTCTGAGCAAGTTTAACTATGAAAAAAAACCATAAAGATGTAATAGTGTACTGTCAGGCGGTTTCTGTCTTACATCATAAACCCTGGACATCACGTTGATGAAATGCTCTTGATCAATCCCCTCTGTCCAGTTTGCTGGAGCAAAATACTGAGAAATAAAATGCAGCGATGATTAGGCTCTTCAGTGCAAATGTTTTAATAAAAATCAAGTTTCACTAACCTGAGCGAGCATCCAGCCTCCTTCATCGTTATTAACACCAGTCATGAAGGGCACAGTGTGAAGTTCACGTCGAGCGAAATAGTCATCCACACTTTTGGTCAGGAAGTGTCGATCAATAGTTAGGGTAAATCTCATTGTTACATCCTAAGAGTAAAGACATGAAATACAGACATTTCACGGAAATCTTGCCGCGTCATCGTAATCTTCAGTTCTTAAGCACGTCTTGAGTCAGACTTCATCAGATGAATAAAAGTATTTCACCTCCAACAAAGGCAAAATAGAATCCAAATCAAGGTTCCTCATGCAGTTGGCCATCTTCTCTGTGCTCTCCAGGCTACAGCCAGAAGCATTCGCCGCAATCTGAGAAAAAAAAAAAAAATACAATTTACCAATTGGATTGTGAAAAGTAATTGTGATGTGAAAGTAATTTGTGTCAGCAACTTTCTGTTCTCTTTTCCCTGAAAAACCCTCCAGCAGACTATTTTCACCTTCATAACGGTTAGAGTTCAATCCTTCATTAAAGGGATACTTCACCGATTTGAATGTGGCTTTGTATTGCTAGAATAGCAGTAGTATTTTTTAGAAAATGTGCTTCCCTCCCTCAGTTTTTCACTGAGTTGTAAAAAAAAACCTGTTTTCCATTTTCAAAACGCATCATTTGACTCACAGTAGGGCACATTTGGATAAGGGAAAACAGATTTTTTTACAAGTCAGGGAAAAACTGAGGGAGGGAAGCACATTTTCTAAAAAAAATACTACTGCTATTCTAGCAATACAAAGCCACATTCAAATCGGTGAAGTATCCCTTTAAGAGTAAAATTAAATACAGACTGTAATGTATTCATGATACATTACATGATACAAGTCTAGGCTATGTTGACAAATAATATTTTCTATACAAAAATCATTTTCCATTTTAGATGCTGGTGAAAAACTAAAATTATGACTGTGGTAAAAAAAAAATACAATTGTGAAGTTCTACTGTACGTCCAGGTCGTGCTTTATGTCAACTGAGGATAAAGCTGTTAATGCGTCCCGAGAACAGATTTGTATTCACTTAAAGGTGAAGTAAGTAGTTTATAGTGCCATCTAGAGGAGAGGCTGAAATTTACAACAAAGAACTGCTCCTCTGCTCACCCCCTCCCTTCCCTGAGTGCTACGGTATCCTCAGCCGGTCAAATGTCGTCCTCGTCGTCTTTCTCCGTGTCAGCAGATGAGGTTCGTGAGGAGAGGGAGAGGGCGAGCTACCGCGGCCGTAGCAGACGAAGCGGAGAGAGAGGAGGCGGGACTTCCGCTACAAGTAAAGCGACGCTTGATTTGTTCTCTCGCGTTTGTCCTTACAGGCTCCCGTAGAAACATGGCGTCTCGCTGCTAACAGTGGCAATGCAACTGTGGCCCGCGACCGTGTTATTTTACATGACTTTTTGAAACACTACGAAAATGAAACAAAAACTATTATACAGCAACTAGACAATGCAGGAGCACATAATATGTATAAAAAAGTGGATTTTGGGTCATATAAACCCATAAATACTACACAGTGTCCCTTTAAGCGAAATAATGTGACCAGATGTTTTACAAAACCACCTCTGAATGTGTTCTTTTTGTTTAACCAGGTCATTGAGCACTAACCTGCATTAGTGGCAGAGGGTCTTTTGTAATAAGTACATCCATTGCAGCAGTGCCACTCTCAGCAATGGCACGGTGGAACAGACCATCACTCAATGGTGAGAGAAGCTGTTGATGAGAGCAACAGAACAAATGAGGTCCTCGGAGAAAAAAAAAAAAAGCAAAGCTGCAGTGACACTGCAGATGGATGCTTACCAGGAGCGACACGCTCACTCCACCAGCAGACTCCCCAAATATGGTCACCAAATCTGGGTCTCCACCAAAGTTTTGAACGTGCTCCTGAATCCACTTCAGAGCTTGGACTTGGTCCAGCATCCCATAGTTTCCAGGCATGTGCTCATCTCCAGTGCTGGTGATCAGGAACACACAGGGACAATCACACAGACATACCTTCACACCAGAATGTTCATTCATGTGTAGCACACATAAGCAGCAGAAAGTAAATTCCTGCATGTTTGTTGTGACTGTGGCTTATTGTTATTAACCGTTTTTTACCTGAGGAAGCCCATGACTCCCAACCTGTACTGTAATAAAACCACAACGACATCCTGGTAAGCAGCCAGGGCAGAGCCGTCATACATTGAGGCTGATCCCAGACCAAAACCTCCACCGTGGATCCAGACCATGACCTGAGAAGGGAAAGAAATAGTCTTGTTTTTTCTAAAAAAAAAGCAACTAACTGTGGTCAACTCATCTGAAATTCAATCAAACACAGATTAACCTGACTCAGGGCGCTTTCACACCCCTAGTTGGATTTTTTGATCCGCACCAGGCAATACAATTGTTATTATGTAACATATGACTCCAGTGTGGTCCGCTTTCACACCAGCAAACGAACCAAAATTGGCCCGATTGACGTTTCGGAGCAACACGTTCGCACATTGCTACTTGCTCTGATCTTCGTTTATTACATTCTCTGTATTGGCCATTTTTGGCAAAATGTCCAATTTGAGAATGAGTCGCGGCTGCGTCTGGAGAACAATCTGCTGATGCGCTGGAGTCGGCGAAGACGTATAAGCGCGTCATTTCAGGCAGAGGAGACGCGCTATTTTCATGAATGTGGTCGTGCTAACTATGAGACGAAGATTGCTCCAAAGACCTACAAGGTAGGCTATGTCCATGGCATTTACTGCAGAATATGGTTTGGACCCGAGTTCGCGTTCTCACCAGAGGGACCACACCAGAGTCTGACATTTGGTGCGGAGTCAAGCGGACCGAGACCACCTCTTTTTGGCGGTCTCGGTCCGCTTGATTTGGTGCGGACCCGAGTGCGATTGATGCTTTCACACCAACGAAAACGAAACGAACTAGAGTTTTTGGTTCGAATGGATGGTTTGGTGCGCACCAACTGCTGTTGGTGTGAAAGCGCCCTAAATCCTAAATAGTCGGTTGGTCTGCTACCAAAAGACGGTATGACTCCAAATCTGTAACAATGAGTTACTTACTGGAAGCTTAGCACCTGGAGCTCTGTTTGCAGGAGTGTAGATGTTGAGGTAAAGGCAGTCTTCTGAAACATCTGGTATATCTTCGACAAACTCACCAAGAATTTTAACCAGCTCCACAGCAAACGTTCTGTTCTGAATACACCTGAAAAACAAGTTTGTTTTTTTTAATAACTGAGTCAAGACACGATAACTACATGTGTGGTATGCGAAAGCTTCAGCATATGGATCTGCTCGTACATGAGGGGTTGCTTAGTGGCATCTCTCACGCCTTCCCAAGCCTCCACAGGCTGAGGGGCAGCCAGTCTCAGAGCAGGGCCCAGCGGTGGCTTGGCAAATGGGACACCCAGGTAGGCATGGACTCCAGCTTCTTTCCCCCTCACACTCACATACCGACCTCGCAGACTTCCGAGCTTCGTGTGGACTTCAGCTGCTGTCGTGATATCAGGAACAAGTGAGAACCGTAATGAAAGTTCTCTATAGACATAACAAAATACATTTTGTGGAACTGACTATTACTGGTGCAATATTTATATTTGAGTGTATGGGCCAATTCCAATTCCTATCTTAACCCTCAATCTTAACCCTCAATCTTAACTGGCCCTCAAAACCAAATGTTGAGGGTTATTTTGTCACTTAGAAATGGGACACCACTTCAATGCAGATACGTCTTCAGACTGTAGGGGGCAGAATAACGCGAGGGCTGTGTCCAGTCTGTCAACTCCAAAAAAGAAGATGAAGAAGAAGAACACATTTACGTCAGGATTATTTATTACGATCCGTTTGTCAGTCAAGTTATTAGGTTGTCAGTTAGTTATAAGATGATAATCATACAAATACCACAACCACGGACATATTCAGCTGACAGTTACCACACACCACGGCTTATTGAAAAGTAAACGCTAGCAAATGATCACTCGTCCGCACTAGCCAGCAAAAGATCGTAAAATAAAGATAAATATTACGTAACAATGACGTCAGTAATCTATAATATGGGCCTAAACTAAGATAATACAATGGTTTTCATCATTTTTATATCTCTATTAACAAAGAAAATACTTAATTTGTAGCGTACTCGTTTCGCTGCTTTCGGCGCCATCTTTGTCATGTCAAAACCCGCAATGCATTCTGGGTAGCCCTTGCTCCCAAGGGTGGTCTCGGAAAATCTCAATACTGAGGGCGATACAGCCCTTAAACTCGCCCCTCAACTTGATTTTTCTGAGAATCGGGACAGCACTTGCACTAGAGGGAGCGCGCATTTTTGAGATTGAGGGTTAAGGAAGGAATTGGAATTCACCCTAAAGAGTAGTGCATTCATCTAAATACATTCTGGTTCTTTCAGTCTTGGACCTTCAGGTTACATTTTTTCCTCTTCTTTATACAACTTTTCTGGCTAATGATAGATTATCCTTATCAGGCCGTTTCTAAATCTCTTTAAATCTTCCTCCATCGTGGTCTTACAATAGATCCAATAGGCCAAAAACATGCAGATGTTAACTGGACACTAATATGACCGTAGATGTGAGCGTGAGAGTACATTTTTGTCTCTGTATGTTGGAGGGTGTGCCCTGCCTTTCACCCCTTTTAGCTGGGAGTGGCTCCAGCCATCCACAGCCCTGTTATGTGACAGATAAAGCGGTTGACGGTGAGTCAGTGAGTGTTCCTAGATGACCTCTCTTGACACCCTGTGATTGTCTCTGTGTGGCCCTGTGACAGGGTCAATATATAATTAAAGGCTAATAAAATAAAGTGATAGAAAATGAACGAATGATTAAACTAAAAAAAAGAAAGAAAAAAATCTGTGGTTGGCACTGTTGCCCCACAGCAAGAAGGTCACCAGTTAGAAAAATAAACAAAGACAAACATAAATCACGGGAGAAAAAGACAGACATACAAACTGCAGGCAATTAAATTCAGTTTAACAATGTCATATACTCATATTTAACAATCATTTGCACTCGGTATTAAAGATTAATGTGGTAAAAGAACATGACTATAAATAACAATAAAAATGACAAAAAGTAAAGACAAAATATGGGGCGGAGACGTCTTGATGCCACGTTGTTGATGCAATAAAAAATGACAAATGCGAAACAATAAAAGATAATAAGGAACTGTCTTGAAACAATAAGTTAAAAATAAAAACAAAACTAATAGTACATGGGTAAAACAATAAAAAAAAAACAGTTCAAGCCCAAACCTCAAACTCAACTTTGACTTATTTGTTTGTGTTTGTTTACATTTCCTACATCACTGCATGCATACTGCAGAGTATTTACAGGTCTGTCAGCTCCTGTAATCTCTGCAGATTAAAGTGTCATTACAATGGGAAATGTTACCTGAAACTGGAAGAACAGGTGTATGGTGAAAGAAGAAGAAGCTCACTGTTATTTATTTTTAAAACTTAGCACAGTGCATGGAAAAAAACCGACTGTGGCAGGTAGTTTTTACAACTAAAAAAATCATATCTCACTAATGAATTTCAAGCAGTTTCTCACTTACCTTGTTGTTCTGCAGCAGCAGCAACAACACACAGGCAAAACACGGACACCAGAAAGAGAGCAGCTTGTTTTGCACCAGACTCCATCTTCCCTCTGATCTCTGCACAGGCAACAGGAAGCGCGCAGGCTGTGCGGATTCTCTTTGTAACTTGGACCCGGAGCGCAGGTTGAACTTATAATGACGCTTGAGCGGCTGTAGGTATTAGGTCAACACCGCGGACACGGATGACACTGCACTTCTCAGTGAATACCGCCGCGCTGAGCCGTAGATGGTCACGCAGCAACAACAACGGAAACAGAAACATGTCCCGCACCCAGAGGCGCAGCTATGGCAGGCAACTGCCTGAGGGCTGTTTTTAACATCCCAGTCCCCCTTAAACAACAATAGGCGATTTGCAATGACATCTCAGTAGGAAAACCCCCCTAAAGGGGCCCCACCTCACTTTAACCTGTGTGAAGTTAACGTTCTGCAAGTTGGAAAATTAAGATTATTTACAGTGTAATGCATATCTTTTTACTTGTTTTTTTTGTTTCAGTTATTTACTACGGAAGTATTGCATTCACTTGAAAAAAACAAACAAAAAACTATTTTTTCTCAGTAATTAATTTTCGGTTTGATTTTTGGAATATTTTTTTTTCTGTTTTTCTGACTAATATTTTTTCCCTGTTTTTCTGTCTAATTTTTTTCTGTTTTTCTGAGTAATTTTATTTTTCTGTTTTTCTGGGTAATTTTTTGCAAATGTTTATTTTATTTTATTTATATAAAAAATTACTCCGAAAAACAGGGGGGGAAAAATGTGCACGAAAAACAGAAAAATAGTTACTCTGAAAAACAGAAAAATAAAATTAAACAGAAAAACAGGGAAAAAATATTAGTCAGAAAAACTGAAAAAAAATTATTGAAAAAATCAAACCGAAAATTAATTACTGAGAAAAACAGGAGTTTTTTTGTTTTTCAAGTGAATGCAATATGCTTCCGTAATTTACAGTATTTTATTGTTCTATATATGTATATTGTTTTATAATGTGAGATTATTACAATGTAATATTATTTTTTACTAAGTTTATATAGTTTTTTAAAAGCTATTTACAGTATTTTATTGTTCTTTACATTTATATTTTCCCATACTTTTTAATTACAAGGTTTTTCCATGTTATTTCATTCATTTTGAAAAAAAAATAAAAATATGTTGAGCTCATACATTTTTCGTTGGTGTCAGATTATTTATAACATAATGGTGATGAGCACTGGTTGGAAGGAAGGGCCCCCTGGGAGTTTTTGCCTAGGGCCCGTACAGACTCTACTGTTTCCTTCTTCTCACCACAACAAGTTAGAGCTGACACTTGTGGCCGTTGGCTGATTTCCTTTTTTCCTCCATCTGTTAAAGTACAACTACATTACATTACAACACATTATACACACATTTGACTCCCCCTGGCGGTGCTTTTGTGTCTGCAGTGACATGCAGTGTGTAACTTCTGGTTATTTTGTTTCTTTAAAAAAAAAGGTCTTAAACTTATGGCCCATGTGCCACATGCGGCCCCACGATTGATTTCATGTGGCCCGCCACTACTACTGGCGCTTTTCCATTATACAGTGATAGCAGTATCTGCCTGACACTCGGTTTGGTATCAGACATGTTATAAATGTCTCCTCGTTCTTTTGTCTCCGTCCTCTTTCTGTCTTCCCAAATCCCCCCTTCCAATTGTCCTTTACCGTTCACAGTGTAGAGACTGTAATGGACTCTTCACTGCGAACGAAGACCAAAACTGTCCGGCGCTGTCAGACTCCACTTGTCTCAGCTGCGGGACAGGACATATCATCATAAACAAAAGTCCTGGAGGCACACTCTGTTCATGTTTGTGAGACGAGGAGAGGAAAGAGGAGAGGAAAGAGGAGAGGAGGAAAGGATGCTTGGAAAGCATCAGTCTTTGCAGGACAGAGACGTTAAAGTCAAGTTGTTCAAGTCAAAAAACCAGCAGCAAAACGCATGGACTGGATTTCACCGACAGACTGGACTGGATTTGGTTTACCTGGGTGAGTAGTTTTTTGTCCATTCCTTCTTTCATTTCTTTTGAGTTTTTGATGGTTCTATCTCTTCTTCTTCTTTCATCCCCTTTCTCTGTCCTTTATTTCTTTCCAGTCCCTTCTTTCTGTGCCTTCTCTCCTTACTTTTTTCAGTCCCTTCTTCCTTTAATTTTTAACTGCACGTCTGTCTGTCTGTCTGTCTGTCTGTCAAAAGAGATAAATGAAAATAATAACATAAAAGTTTAAATACAAACAGTGATCCAAAGAAGAAAGACATTGTCACAGAGCAGATTCATGAAAGACATATTTATTTATTCTGCCAAGAAAACCTCCAGAATGTTTTTTCATTTTTTCCATTTGAATTTGTAGTGAATTATTCAGCATATTCATAATGTTCAGCACGTCACATCTATGTTTTAGTTTAATTTCTACTGAAACTTTCTTCTCATCAGTTTCCGTCAAATTTGGGAAGGCCTTTCCTCACAATGAAGTGCTAGTGTTTTAGTGCAACCAGCAGGGGGCGACACAGCCACTTCACTCCACCAGGCTCAGTAACAGTGTGTGACATTCACCACCATGAATTTAGAAGTTTGTAGACCCCCCCCCCCTTAAATTAATAGAAAACAGGACTTTTTTTCAAATTATTTTTCATTTAAATATTGTATTGGGAGTCATTCCTTCTTTAAAAGACAAGGATTTGTGAACAGTGTTCATTCTTATTATTGTTATGTGCGGTAGACCCTGATGTGCAAATCACTAACACTCAATGGGAAAACACAACAACATTAAGTTAAGTAAACTCATTACTTAAACAATAGCAATAGCAGTGAACTGAAATAGCAAACTGCACTGGATATATAAGAATGACATTTGCAAAAGTATTATATAAAACAGTAAAGGCTTCACAGTGGCCAATACTAGACAACATATGCAGATGATCTGATATAATTATGCATCTAATCATATAGCATCACTACATTGTAGTTGGGAATAATGTGATGGCATGTGAAAGTGTTTATTTGATATTCAAATATAGTTTATTGATTGTTTGGTTTTATTAAAATATGTATTGTATTTTTCTGCTCATATAGTGGTCACTGGTAGATGATTTACTGGCCTTGTAATCCCCCTGTGTCCATGATTACAGGAAAGTAACAGCATGGTAATGGTAATTAAAGTGGTGAAGTGCCATTATGGTAATACATCATATTTCTATAATAATCAAAAACGAATAGCCTGGTAATAACAACAACAAAAAACGTATGCAAAGGACATAACTTTGTTATTGATATCAAAGTTATAATAATATAAGTTTATAAAATGGAAATTATTGATGTTAACTTTTACTAGTCATATAACTGCAGCTAATATTCCTCATCCCTTTTTTATTTCCTCCTATTTTTACTATTTAACTTGCCTTTTTAACCAAATAAATGAATAAATTCAGTTCAACTTCATCAGCAAAAACACTGCAATGTGAAAAAGACAAGTTTTGCTTTGGGTAAACAACAACAACAACAATGTTTGTAAGGTCCTTTGTTCTCATATAAACCTCCTCATCTTGGCTCTAGAATAAGCCTTCTTCATAAATCTGTTAGTTGAGGTGTTTACATTATCACAAAGTTATTGGGCAGAGCGGGATTCGTACCAGCGATCTCTGGATGTATCATGCGGAGCTGGCGCACTGGCCTCGTTCCCCCCTGAATGTGCGAGGAACACACGAAGGCTCATCTCTCGCGAGGAACGGCGTCGTTATCGGAATCTCTACAAACAACACGAGAATTCATCATTCACACGGTAATATAACCCAATCTTACACGGTACATGCGTTGTGCAGCAGTGCAGGAGGAAATGAGCGGATTACACGTCAAATTGTTTCGATACTTGTTACAACATCTTATGGTTTTTGCATTACATTTCAACGGCCTTTGGGCCCTGCTTAGCATTGCTAAGCACGACGCTAGCTCACACAGTTAGTCATTAGCCGTTCTCCAGCTTGAACGTAACTAAGCATGGAAACGAGACTTTGTAGCGCCAGCTAATTTTAGCTTGGCTGTGTTCGTACTCGTCAGCAATTCAGCAATACTCACGTTTTGGCTGACTGGGACATACTTATTTAAGCTGCACAACAACCAACAAAGAACAGCTTTTCTTTTCTTTTCTTTCTTACGTTTATATTTGTAAGAGTTAAGACCCCCGCCCAGTTAGCTAGCCGGCTATCTAGCTAGCTAGCTAGGGTAGCACGGCTACTAGCACTGTATAACCCAGCTAAGAAGGCATCACCAATAGAAGCATGGTTTGGCCACAACAGCTATATTCTGGTTGCATAATAATACTACAACGAACTGATGCAGATAACATGCACATTAACGTTTTTAAGGACACACTTTCTTTAAAATCTGGAAGTTTTGTTCGTTGGACCCACATTTTCAGATTACTATAAAATTATATTAAACATGGCTGACATGATGTATCTGGATACTTGTTCAGTCCAAACATCTTGCTTGAGCTTTCTGCTATATGTGTCAGCTGAGGAGACATTTATTTTAAGGCTGGGCAATAATGTTAAAATAATATATATATGGTTATATCATTGTTTTCACAAATAAAGTGACACATTGTAGGATTTTCCCTCGGGTCCCTGTTGAGTTGGCAAACAGTATTGTTTGTCACAAGTGTCATAAAATATATGTCACAGTAATGTAAGTTTGTTGACAAGCCAACCATAGCTGTTAACTGTGAAGCAGGACTTCTGTGTAAACAACTGTTTAGACCAGGTACAGTGGCCTATATTAAAGCATTTTACACAAAAAAACGACATCAGACCAATAGTGCTTTAGATTTGTTTAGTTTGCATCACTTGCACGTACCATAAAGTAGAGTGTTGTTCCAATTTCCACAGTGCCATAGATGCAGACCTGCTCAGACTTTGACAGCTGATGGAGACATTATTTGAAAATTGAAATCCTACATTGTGTCACTTTAATGTAAAAAGGTGAAATGTATTTTGAAATACTTATGCACTCTACAAACATACTTTAAAACACAACAATGAATTGCTATTAAAGGGACAGTGTGTTAAGTGTAACAACATTTATTGGTTTAAGTTATTCCTCACCTAACTCTTCTCTTCCAAGGGTGTTGGAGAACCTATGTAGCCTTCAGTTAGCATCATAACTAGTTTGTCCATTGTGGGCTACTGTAAAATGATGGTGGTCCAAAGTGGTGGCCTCTGTCGAACTGACCCAGTTCCTGCTATAAATATAAAAAGAGTTATTAAAACAACAATTAATAGTCAGGCAATTGTACACAAAAAGTGTAATTATTTTTATTTTCAATTTTAATTGTTGTCAAATCTGACCTTTGACCTTTTACATTTGTTGTTAATGTTGGCCAAACAAGTGTTTGTTGGATTAACTTACAGAAATATCAACAGCATTCTTTTAAAACCTTATACAGAAATACACATTTGCCAAACAGTTGCAGGATTAGCATGATACAACATTTTTTTAAATTGCAGAAAAATGACCTAATTTAGAAAACACAATTTCAACGATTGAAACTACCATGCAGCAAAAATATGTAAAAATGGTATGCAAAATCAAAAGAAAGTGGGCCCACCCAAGCAAGACATTTGCTTCGGGACAAACATCACACAAGCTTAAAAACATCTTGATATTTTCAGTGTTAAACCATGTATCTATGAAGACAGATGTGATGTTGTGGTTAACAGAAACACACTTGGCAGCAGTTGCACTGTATGAAGAAGGTGTGCAAAGGAGAGAGAAGAAGGAGGCAACAGTGCAACACAATGGATGCCAAGTGCCAGAAAACATCAGAGAGGAAGAACAACAAGAAGAATTGTCTTAAAAAGCAGTGTGTGTGTGTGTGTGGCAGTCATACCTCTACAATAACAGATGAAAATTACAAAAATATGAAAGGAAAGTGTGTGACACCTAAATGGATAAGTTGTTTTCTTCTTCTTTAGAAGTAACTTAATGTTGTGAGAAACACTTTGGTTAACATCGCCCGGGCACACAAACAAGTGAAATGCACTATAAGGTATTTTGTTTGTGATTACTTGATGTGCATTAAGTCAAAAATTCAGTACAACACATGCCCAACAGACAGTCAATTAGGACTTTTGATAGCTTAAAAATAACTTTTCTGTCCTGTTCTTTTTTGATTTTCTTTTTTTTTATAGCTGTGAATAATGTCAGAGCAAGAATTGGATGAAATTGTGCAAATAACCGTGGAGGACTTTGACCAGGATGGCCGTACAGGTGAGAGTCCTGTAAAACACTGCCAGCTTTTCACAGTGTATTGTGTTGTAAATTGCCAAATGTTGACTCTTCACTGAATAGTTCTTAGTCTAGCAAGTGCAGTATTGTTTAACCTTTCTTACAAACAATATATCCAACTTGGATTAAGTATCTGCAAATATTCGAGAATGTAACGGATTCAGTCTTGTCATTTCGTAGTTACGCTAAGCTGTCAATGTTGTGTATTTATGATACTTATGATTCTTACCAGCACAAGACTTGCTGGAGAACAAAGAAAACGATGAAGACAAGCCTCTGAAGAAAAAGAGGAAATTGAGCAACAGCCAAGAGAACAACAACAATCAAGACATACATTTTATTAAGGTAATTACTTTGTATAATAGACGGTGTATTTTTAACAAATACTGGAAGAATGAAAGACAATTGTGTATAAATTACGCAAGCTTTTATTCTCTGTTTCTTTCCCCCCAGAATCTGTTGGTTTCATTCACTGCATCAATCAGCCAGCGACTGGAGGGAATTGAGTCAAAGTTAGAGGCTCTGGATGCCACATGCAAAGCCCTTGGACGCAAACTGGACAGCATGGTGTCCTGTGCTAAGAGTCCTGTCCAGGTTCCTATGATTGCAGGTTCACCTCAGGGGGCCACTCAAACGTGGAACAAAGTGCGATGGTGAGCTCGATGCAGGGAAAATGTCCTTTAATCAATTTGCAAAACTGCTCTATGATTACAGGGATTAGCAGCACCACATGGGGCACGCAGGGAGCGTGTCAGCTGCATCTTGCACCGCGCACACATCTGTTGTTTACACAGGGAGCATGTCAGCCGTGTGACTGCTCTGTACCTGCTAATGTTTTAAATGGGGTTTGCCTTTGAACATCGATTGATAAATAATATACTTTTAAATACATCGTCTTCCTTCCTTTTCTTCAGTATGAATGAGAGTGCAATTACGTTGAAAGTGTCACAGGACGTGCTGTGTTTGTGAAATATGCAGCAGATGTCGACATTTAAACTGTGGTGATGAAACATTTTGCTGCGAACAATGTGTGGGTCAAGTTGAACATAGACAAGAGCGTTTAACCAATGTGTTTTCAATCCCTACTGCAGTTTTGTGCCACAAACGAATGTGATAGTAAGCAGTGAAAACCTGAAGGATTCTAGCCAAGAGGACACACCACTGGAGAATCTGCTTAGCAAGTGAGATATGCTTATGTTTACGTTTGTTGTGTTTATCTACTTTTGTTGTTATCACTGTTGGAAGAGAGTACAGGGATGTACAGAATCTTACATCCTCATACACACTGGCGACTGCCATGATGTCCAGGCTCAAATGATCTTCTGATTGTATTTGTGTTTCCTTGCAGCACTGTGAACAGACGGCGGCAGAACACAATCCTGGTAAAAGTCCCATGCCCTGAGGGGAGCCAGGATGACCAGGACAGCGGTTCAGAGGCCAGTGACACCATCTCCAATGGTGGTCATTCCAGCAACGCACAAAACGGCCAAAACGTCACACTCATTACACTTAATTCAGAAGGTTTGAATCCGAGCTTTTGTTCTAAAAATGTGTGTATGTGCTATGTTTCATG
The DNA here is from genome assembly GCF_963457635.1 of Microchirus variegatus. Classification (NCBI taxonomy): domain Eukaryota; kingdom Metazoa; phylum Chordata; class Actinopteri; order Pleuronectiformes; family Soleidae; genus Microchirus; species Microchirus variegatus. The sequence continues at coordinate 28,298,832 of NC_139809.1, forward strand.
CACTCTTTTAGTCTTTTAGCCAAACCACATTTTCTGATTTTAAAATAATTCATTATAACATGTTTGTTATTTAATGTAGTTCACCTTTCCTGCCACATGGGTGTGCTATTGTATTACATGGTAAGAGAACAGTTTCTCTGACTGCCTATGTATTATTTGTCAGCCTGTGAATCAATATGTTTTAACAGAATTCATATTTTTGGAAAAAGAAGTACAGGTTAGTAAAATGTACTGGCGGCTGTTGCTGTAAGAATGCTGTGAAGCTGTGTTTTGTAAAGAAATGTTTCTGTTCTCCAGAGGATTTCCCAGACGGCGCCTGGTTGGGTGACGAGAACAACTCGGAGTTGAGAGTGCGTTGTCCAGTGTCTCCAGCCGACATGCTCCACATCAGCACAAACTGCCGTACACCAGAGAAAATGGCACTGACTCTGTTGGACTACCTTTTCCACCGGGAGGTCCAGGCCCTGTCAAATCTATCTGGACAAGGCAAACATGGCAAAAAACAGCTGGACCCACTCATGATCTATGGCATTCGCTGTGAGTCCTGACGTCATCGTCATTGACTTTTGACAAATGTATCGGGTTCAAGAGCCAGTTCTCGATTGGCTTTGTGTTTGGGTTTAGGCGAAGCATTTATGTCCTCTCCTCTGCAGTTTAAGTGAGAAAATTAAGATCAAGAGTTCCTCATCTGAGTCCAACAATGAGCTGAAACTGAGTGTAAACAAAGCTTTTCATTCATGGCTGATATTCAAGTTGTGGCTGAAAAGAACTAATCAGGAGGTCAATTTGCGTGCTATAACTGCATCACTCTTTGAAAAGATCTAATTGTGTATCAGTTCAGGCTATAACTCAAAGCTCTGGACTTTCCAGGCAACAATGAAGCCGTCACAGTTTTCAAACTTTCTCAAACACCAGGGTAATGTGGACAGCAGGCCTTTCTGAAACAAATTATATGCATTTTTAAATTTATAAACTGAGCCAACTACCAGAATTAACAGATCTTCTCAAGCCTCACTGCTGTTTTCAAATTTCTATTTTCAGTACTCTAAAACGCTGGGTTAATATGTGCAGCAGAGACTGTCAGAGCAGGATTTTAAACTCAAACAGAGCCAGCTGCTAGTATTAATAGATCCTCTCAAGCTCCAGAGGTAAATCCATATGACATATATTGTTATAAGTACAGCATGCATGTGATCTAGTAAAAGCAGTGTCTAGAAACTGATGTTAATCACATGATTATTACTTTCATTTTTTCTTAATTAAATGATGCTAATAAATACCACTCAGCTGGAGTTTAAAGCCTTGCCCCCTTGTGGCAATAAATGAACTCTCTGAGACCTTCCCACATTTCATCCCCATTCCATTAGAAAGCGGCACTGAATTGAACACAGAAATAGACTGCAGTCTGTATTCCAAAGGCGGGTTACAACAACATGCATTCATCACTGCACACACGCATTAATGTGCAACACATTTTATAACATACCAGACTCTAAATGACAAGCACATGTCGGGTAGAAAGATCCTAATGGAGTCGCACTCGTTTCAGTGAGCTCTTTGATTCCTGTTGAAGCAGACTTAAAGGATATGATGGCAGACAGATGGACATTTATGATGCCCTGTGATTATATACTATGTGAAATGGTTCGTATTGCATTGTAAAGACAAGCGCTGTCAGTTGATCCCTAAGATCAGCTCATGGCTTTTGCAGGGGGCTTTCAGCAGATATCCCTCGTGGTTGTATTTATTGTTATCTGTATTTCCTCTCTGCAGCGTGGGTGTGTGTAGTTAAATGCAGACTTGACCCTGACATTGAAGTATGCAGAGCCTGGAGCTTTGCCAAATGACTTTTGGGTGACTTGCCCCGCCTAAGAAAAAGGGAAAAGGAATTAAAGAGCACCTGCCCTACCTGCCTGTACAGGACCTATCACATGTGAAAGGTGCTGCCATACACTGCCACCCCACTGTCTGCTCATACACATCAGCTTTCCCCCTACCTTCTCATTTTCTAACCTCAGGCTGTTGTTGGCGTTGTTAATTTATGTAGAAATGAGCTGTCAAGCGGCTCACACCCTTCAAACAGTTCGTAACACTGAGGGAGACAGCCACTAAATTCAGCTGCATGCAGTCTCACACCACTTGTCAAAAGGTGTGAACTGGGGAGAAAAGGTACACAGATTTTTTCAGTTGTCTTGCATGTATACATGGATTACAGAGGGACACAGTGAGTCACTGGGGAAAAAAAAGTTATGGTTATAAGGTACTTGCTGTAACGTGTCTGATGCGAGGCTGCGCGTGCCAGAAATTATGTCATCACTGCTGGTACGGTAGGCCCGTGGACTCCTGAAATTGTCCCAGCTTTATGCTGGGCATCATGTTAAAACAAGCCAAGAAAATCAACACGGGGAAGAAGTATCAAAGACACAAAAATTTCCCACATCTATCTCACACGCCTTAATGTATCTTATTAGATGTGGAAGTTGTGAAGTGACACTTCAATGTGTAAGTCACATTTTGCCTGCCGACCATAAACGCCTCTGGCGTGTAAATAAGGCTTTAGCCTCGAGGTGGATATTTGCATTTGGACATATGAAACATCCATTCATAACCATGTTACAGTATTTGATTGATGATGGTGCATAAGCTGACCTTTTGATCTCTCCTCGGACCCACAGGTCACTTGTTCCACAAATTCTCCATTAGCGAATCAGACTGGTACCGAATTAAACAGAGCATTGACTCCAAGTGTCGCACAGCCTGGAGACGCAAGCAGCGCGGCCAGAGTCTGGCTGTCAAGAGCTTCTCCAAACGCACACCTCGAAGTTCAGTCACAGGTAAAGATTATTTCAGATTATTTTCGGGAAACTGTTTGAAAAAAGTTTGAATTTGGTCAAATTTGTCTGTGCTGGTGCTGATGTGTTTCAGTGGAGGAGGAGGAATGTACGACTTGGAAGGATTACTCAAAACCATGGAATATGCTATATAAGATGCGGTGGTGTTTGTGGCGAGATAAATTGTCGTGAACACAACAATTTAAGGAAAATGCATAATAGCATCTTCATGTTTACATCCCTGAACAGAGAAGGCTGGAGTTAATTATTTGCGCCTATGATTTATTACAAACAGACTAAGGATGACAGATTTATTTTCTTAAACTACTGTATACGAGTTAAGATTCAGTCTTCATATTTATTCCATCTACTGATAGAAAGAGATGCAAAAAGACCGTAGCAGACACATTATTTTTCCTCTATCTGTTGTTTACAGGCCACATAATAAATGGAAGTATTTACTCTTCACCAGCGATATGAAAATGTCCTTGTATTTTAAAATGCCACTTTCTTTTAGTTGAGAGTGAACTTCTAGGCTGTCTGCTCGAGGTCAAAACATAGCATTGCCATCTCATAGAGCTAGGTGTTCCTGATCATATTAATTTTACGTTAAGGCTGTATTTTGAATAGGAACGTGCCCTTAAGCCCTATCACTTGGTAGCACATGCAGGTTGGATGGCTTTAAAACTCAAATAGGCCAAAACTGTGGGAACTCTGACAGTGTGCATGGCTGCAGATGGTTGTAATCTGCACACAATGCTCGCTGTCCCTCCCTCCCTGTGAGCCATCACCTCTCACCTCTGACCAGGGAAAGTAAGACTGCAGGGGAAACCCAAATATCCTGTGAGCACATACTGGGGCTGGAGTGTCAGCCCCTTCCTATTCAGGTCACACACACCCCAGAGTGTACTACGCAAATACCAGTTGATATAGTGCATGCATAAACATGCAGAATGCATACTAAACATCCTTTCAATCCTTAATGAGATTAAATATTAATGGGCCCAGGCAAATCTTTGGCTTTTAAAGGCATTCATATCCAGTGAACTAGCTGGCAGTATTGTAGTTAATAGTAGTGCTCAAGGCACCTGTATCGTGCTTCCTCATATGGCAAAAAAGAGCCGAGTATTATTTTCATAATAATGAAAGATGGGAGACGGTCTCAGTTTTCAAAGCATTAAAATAACACAAAGCAGAAGTTTTCGCGTGTAAGCGATATGTGTTGTATGTCAATTCATATCAACATTTTGTTTTCCTTTTCATGCTCAAGAATTTGACATATTTTTTTTGTCAACACTGTTAATGGCTACTTGGTCTGTTGTAAGAAATGATGTCAAATCCTATCAGTGCTCACCTCTCACAAAGGCTCCTTTTAGTGCTGTATGTTTTGATGCTTGAGAAGTGAAGGCCTGATTTGAAGGCCTGTGGTGTAGATGACGGAGTGCTCTGCTGCTCTTTGACTGGTGATAATGTATCCAAGGGGCAGTTCCTTTGTGTTGTATTTTGTGCACATGGTTATATTATTTTCAATGAAGACACACGTTCATTGTGACACTCACCAGTTACAATTTTGCCTGTTTGCACATTTAAGTCACACTGAGGCCCAAGCAGTAGGTCAAAATGTGCCCACTCTGAAATAAGCTTTGAACCTCCATCATCCTGACAAAAATCCTGTGAGTGATGAGATGAAGGATAGGATGAACCCAGACACAGTGATTTTTTTTCTCTCGCACATATTCAACAACGTGTGATCTATTATTTTTGTTTTGAATTATTTTCTCAATGTGTTAATTAATTTAGTGAAACTGCAGCAACTTCAGTCATCTCAGTGACTCCCAGGTTTGGTTTGCTTAGTAACACAAGATTAAAACACAGCTCTGGAGTTTTCAAACACAAAAGGAGACACCATTGTTGTTAAGTGTATCCACTTTTGGGGTAGTGTGTGAACGATAGGGGTATCTGGAGCAGATTTTATGCATGATTGAAGGTTAATGTAGTAGTAAAGATGTGGCCCAAAGGTGTTCTTGCTATTGCAGGGTTATATCAGATGATGCAATGCACCAATGAATGAATTTCAACCTGCTTGTGTTTTCACGAGTGTATAGAGTTGGTGTTTTTCATCTACACCCTCAGTGTTTTTAAATGGTGTGATGAAGTGTCTTTGTTGAGTGTTTAGGCGTAGCATGAAGAATAAACACGCATCATTCAGCAGATGGCCTTGGAATCAGCCAGTTTTTTTTATATATATTTTTTTTTGATGATATGAGGTCAAGGCCTCTTGTGTGATCATGTGTGGGTGTGTGTGGGATTGTGTGTGTGTGTGAACCTTGGAGACCTCATCCTGATTTCTAGAGTATCAGTTGCACTGTATTCCTGACCTACCTCCACTATACACATGGGCGTACCAGTAACCATATTGCTTGTAATCCTAACCAGAGGACGGCATGACAGAAGAAGCCGCCCAAATTGAGACGGCCACCCCACAAACCTTGCACTACACGCTGGCTAATCAGCAGGTCCAGTTCCACCGAATTGGTGAAGATGGACAAGTTCAGGTGGTGAGTGTCTGACATTTTATCTCTGAATCTTTCTCTCACTCAAGAAGCAAACAGTTCATCCAGAGGCAAACACTGAGTATTCTCTTAAAGAGTTTTTTTTTTTCTATGGCTGAAATCAAAGCAGTCAATGGCCTTTACATTGTATGATCCCAGTATAATGCTGAATAGATGAAAACAGGTCATCAAAAAAAATAAAGGTTTAGTGCATTTAGAAGTATTTGTCAAGTTTTTGATAATAATTAAGTAATAATCAGCTGATTCTTAAGAAAAAAGAAAAGAAAATCAGCCCACCTACGTTCCCATTCAACTGAAAGGCAAAGTGATGCTCTGCACCTCCCTCTGCATATGTTACATGTGACAGACATTATTCAGCTGCTGTGTTCAAAGGTCAAAGTCAAGCCCACGAAGAGGAAGTGACTGGACATCTACAAATGGTTCAATTGTAAACCTCGGTTGTTTTTTTTAATGTGCTCCAGAAATACAATTTGAGTAGAGTTGAGTTAAAGGACAAGCATGAAACTTACCATGTAAACTCTGTGACCTGATACAGAACTTCACATATTAGAGCGTATCTGATATCAAAGTGTGTGTACTTGTATTTATATCTTTGTGAGGTCCAAAAAACGTACAAACCTATCTTTGTAGGGACATTTTGACCTTGTCAACACAATTTTAAAGGGCTTTTGCAGAGCTTGTTCTAGGGTTAGGGATAGAATTGGGTTAAGGTTAGGATAAAGGTTAGGCACTTAGTTGTGATGGTAAAGGTTAGGATAAGAGGCTAGAGATTATTTCTATAATATGTCCTCAATAAGATATTAAAGCAAGTTTGTGTGTGTGTGTGTGGAACAAATTGGTTTAATTAAACATGTCAAGTTTTGTTTGGGTCACTGGGGTTGCAGTCATTAATTTGATTTAATTTATGGCTCAGCCTATGCCACTTGTTGTGTTCTCCAACAATCAGTGACAGATACACACAAAAGTCTGGGACATTGTTTTTCATGAGGGATTTTATTTATGAGGGAGATTAAATTAGATTGTTTTGTCCAAGTGCTACAACTGGATGCGTCTCAGTTACAAAGTCACTGTTGCAGAGTAAAAACGGAGTAATCGTTATCAGACACAGTTTTGTTATACAAAGGGAACATCGGAGAAGTACTTTCTGTTCTGCGTCCACCTCATAACAAACAGTGTTGAGTTTTTGACATTGTATGGGATTGAAGGTAATGATGATGAGTAGAAAGGAGGGAACAGGCATGAAAAACAGAGAGTTTGGGAGAAGGTTGAAGGGTGGGAGAGAGACAGATGCTTTCCAGAGCTCACTGTGCACTAACTACACTCCTGACCTGAGTAATAAAGGGTGTGGCTGAGGATGAAATTTATGAGTATTGTTAATACAACAGGGGAAATAAAGCATACACATCGGTGGTGACTCACTCCTGCACCCCTAATTATATAACTGCATCATTTATCCACGTAATTGAATTTATACATTTCTCTGAGGTACACACTGAGGTATTTCCCTATTTATCTGTCTGTCATGTGGTCAAAAATAGCACAAATGATAAAGGGGAAAATGTGTCAGTTATTTATTTTGTTTTGTAACGGTTTCTTCTCCTGCTTCTTTCAGATTCCACAGGGTCAGTTGCACATTGCCCAGGTGCCACAAGGAGAGGAGGTGCAGATCACACAGGACAGTGAGGCAAGTCGTGTGTGTGTGTGTATACGTACAAATGTTTGTGTGTGAGAGTGAGAACGAAAAAAAAGGTGAAGCAAACGACTTCAAACTACAGTCTGAAAGTGGAGGGCGGTTTTGCTCTGGAGAGATGATTATTGTCTACATTTGTGTCAGTACTGCAAATTCATCCTTGATTTCCTTCCTTCCTTATCTATTTTCATTCAATTCATTCTACCCATGAATCACGCCATGTATTTTGTGTATGGTCTGACTGTCAGAAGTAACTTTAATATCGACGATAGTGGAAGTGTGCTATAGTGTTGTAATGTGAGCGAGCAGGAGGTAAATAGTGCAGCACAGGAATGTACAATGCACCAATGGAGGAAATCACTCGGTGAGTGATCTTTTATGTAATGAAAAGAGAAAATGGAAAATAGATTAAGTTCAATTGAATTAAAGTAATTATAACTTAATTTATTTGTGCGCTGGGTTCAGTAAGTTTTTCAGGTTATTAATAATCAACACTTGTATACACAACAAACTTTGATAACACTTGGATCAAGGTCATAGTAATGTGCACTTTTTACTTGTGCTGTTTATCACACAGTGTTTAATAAGACTCAACACTCCTCCTTGGTAATGGCCTGCGCTCCACTGAGCACCTCTTCTACTAATAGAAATAAGCACTGACATATATTTGAGGGCATGAGAACGTAATTATGTTATCTGTCACAGTCGCTAACCTTTCTTTGTTGGCACGACTGACGGCAACATTCTTTGCTAAATTATACTTGTTGGCTGTGTTGCCCTCTAGGTTTCAAATGTCTATTATAAACAGACATTAGTGGTGATTGTGGGTCTGATCTGACTGTCGGCTATGTCAATGAAATAACACCAGATTAAGCTTTAGGTGTCTGTTTCGCTTTGTCAGAGGGAGCTGGCCTGTTGAAAGCCAGGGACTTTCAGAGTTAGCACCTGTACAGTAGTAGTAGAAATGTCTCATGACACACACACACACACACATACACTCTCACATGAAATGTGACATTTATCAAAGCATGAATCAGAGGAGCATTGGAATGTTTTCACACCAGCTCACATGAGTTTGACTCTGAACTAGTCTACTTTGCCAAGAAAGTCGAGGCAGATCAAATAATTGATTTGCTGAATAATCAGGCTGATTTTTAAATGTAGTTGTTTGGCTGTTTGTTGCTTACTTAGTTACATTTACACATTTTTATTCTCAGAAATTTCTAAAACCTTATTTTTTCACCTAAAAGGTCATTTTAGTTTTGTCGAAGACCTATGTCATGTACTTAAAGCGGACCTAGACCAGAAGTTCCAATTAACGCTGTTTTTTGGTGTGTATCTGCGTCATTACCTTATTTATGAAGCCCTGAAGGTTCTAAACAAACAGTTGAGCCACTGCTGAGAACGCTGTGTTTATTGTAATCTCGGGGCTCAGCGAGATCTCTGAAAACCGCAGAAGAAGAATAACGTCCGTTGTGGAGGTGTTTCACGAGCGACAGTGTCTTCTGACTCTGGGTCTGACTCCGGGTAAAAGTCATAAAAGGGATTGCGGTGGGGAGTCGTGACGAAGCTATTTTTAAACACTGTTTGAACAATGTTTTGATAATGAGGAACAGTGCATCCACCGTTCCAGAAGGGGGAGCTGCGCTTCTGAGAGCGGGTGTGCCGAATAGTACTGGCCAATCACAAGACTCTGTCTTCTGGGGGTGAAAGTTCACTCTGAAATATCGCAGCTGAAGAACAGCGTCAGAAAAGAGTACCCATAACTAATAATATATGTTAGTTATGGAGGTCTCTTTATTATGTGCAACAGGACCACTCTATGTGACCTTTAATATTTAGTCGATGCATAATCTTTATTTAAAAACAATATAGATTGGAGAGAAAAACCACAACTTTATAACTTAATTAATTTTTCTTCATCAAAGAGAAGAAGAAAAAAGAAAATCAGCCCAACGAATCGGCCATCGGGGGGGGGGGGGGGGGTAAAAAACCTACACCAGTCTTCCTCTTAAAGAAAGTCAAATTGATCACACTGTTCTAATCTATAAAATGAGTCGGCTTAAAAATCATTCAACATTTATGTACCTGATTCGCCCTGTGTGTTTATGTTGGCCTTTGCCAGCAGCTGTCCCAGTGAGAGCAATACCTAACAATATTAAAGTCATTAGATAATTTTAGCAGCTGTTCCGTGTAGAGCATCTTAATGTTTATACGATCGTCCGCTTACGCATGAGGTTATGACTTATGTCTTTACGCAGAGGCCAGATGTGTCATGTCCCCCAGCAGACATCTTTGCCTGCACACTCCGTGTTGACGGTTGGCCTGCCAGCTGAAATCAAAATCTAACTCCTAACCAAACCAACTGCTGAAGAGGAATTTCCGCATCAGCGTCATTGATAATGATTTTTCGAGGGATGTGGGAGAGGGTTTATTTCAAGGCGCCAGTCTGTGTACACACTAACACGTAATCATCACATACTGTATTTGATTCATGCCACACATGCATGACCACTTGAGCACTTTTTTTTTCTTTTTTTGCGGAGGCAATTGACACCTTGACCAAGTGTTTTTCTCATTTCCTCCTCAGTTGTGCTAAAGGACGCGCAGAGGAAGAAATGCACATTTGAGCGAGTGAATTGGAGGCAGAAAGCCTTTAAAGCCTTTCCTGCTCTTTGTGGCTGGGCCCAGATTTTTCTCCTCTCTCCTTCCCGTTGCATGATATTGTTTGTTTTCTCGAAAACTCAAAGCTTAGCAACGAAATCCCACATCTCCAACTGCCACTCACAGAATATGTTTTCATTAGGAAGCGGGCCCTTTCATCACAGACATTGGTTTTAGCTTGCTAGAAAAGGAAATGAGCTGTTTGGGAGATTGCACAGCTCTCTGACCATATGGCAGTGCAGACAGTGCTGCATATATACATGAAATACAATTAGCAAGAGAGAGCGGTTGACTCAGGGGTTGTCTGAATATGGCCGTGCACGGCCATGTGGTCTTGTTAATACTGCTGTGGATGTTCAGAGGTTTTATGTTGGTCATTGTAGCTTGTGCAGCTCACTGATGAGCCTGTGGTGGGCTTGTGCCTTTTGTAAATGTGTTTCTGGTTTTGTTTAGAGGAGTTGCTCTTTAACCAGCAATGACAGAACAGATGTAAAAACAAGGACAATGGAGCCACTTCTCAGTCTTACGTCATCGTATGCACACACTCTTCTGCCAAAACCTGCGCACTGCAGAATCCAGTCAAAATAATTCAGACACTTCACAGATATTGCCACTGTCATGTAGCACATGATGCATGACCGTAAAGGGGGAAGTGGTTCACTTAAACAATTTTAATGGTTTGAATATTGAAGGGTCTAACTTAGTAATCTGTTGTCCAATAGTAATAGTTAAGTAATTAGTTGAGGTGATTATGAAAATACGGAGTAGGCGAGGTATCTTTTTTTTTTTTTTACACTTTTACCTTTGTCCAGATAAAATAGCTAAAGCACATTTTTCACTGATCAAAAAACCCAGTCACATCTGGTCTTTTCCTGCAGTCGGAATGGATTGAATCAGTATTCACTTCTGGATCGAAGTGTATCCAGTGTATGCAGTGAATCGAGATATTTAATCGGTGTCAGCTCCATTAATAAAAACATGACACCCAGGGGAACGGGCCATTTTTTTCTTGTTCATCTAGATGTTGGCACTCAAGATGCTGACGCTCCATTTTCCAGGTGCGGCATTGCGACATGTTCCTTTCAAGCAACAATTTTAAACGGTTCAGTCAAGCTGAATTTGACAGAGGACGTGAAGTGAAAGATACAAAACTGTAACATTGTCACTGGTCTCCATGGTATTTTGGCACATGGGTTTACAGCTTGTTCGTAATGTCAAACATGACTCGCATGACTGACCAAGTAAAAATCAGAGAGACGAACTCCTCTAACTGGCAATGGAAACGCAGTCAACCATGTTTAAAATCTGATATATATACAGTACTTGCTGCAGCATTATGATGCCATGTCTTCTCATTTCTCTATTTCAGGGAAACCTCCAGATCCACCAGGTACATGTTGGCCAGGATGGACAGGTAAGAACACATTTATACAAAATTCAAGAAGTGATAATATATTAAGGTCACAAACTACTTCTTTGTATCATTTCATACTTTTGTTCAAATCCATCAATAGCAAGGCCTGGATAGTGATTAGTGTCATTTTGTGTTAGAAAAATGGCTGTTCAGGAGTAAAGCTGGGTATCTGCTACTGATTTCCTGAATCGATTTGATGCAAATTGCACATTTTTATTTAATATGACTCTCCAGCACAGTCTTAGGTGATAAAACTCCTAGCCCAGAAGTACATCAGACGGTTTGAAATAATTACAAAGTTGTCCAGCAGAGGGCACTGTGAGCACAGCTTAACCTGTATCCATGCCCCCCTTTGCCAAACAGAAGAAAACAGTGATGTTATGTTGTTGAGTGAAACCAAACCATTTTGAAAAGCAGTATTTCACCATAGATGGAAAAGTAATTGGACAAAAATCTGAGCTGTAAGCAGTGGTCACATGAGACTATCATGGTCACATGAGATTTGTGCAGAGGATCAAGGAAAAGGCAGATATTAAAAGATTGATCTAAGGATTTTATGAATAATTTTTTTGATAACCCAGCAATAATCAGGAGATTCTGTAGTGGCTCTCAAAGCTTTCTGACTTGGACTGCAACTTAGCTTGGGCAAAGTTTCTTATATACAATGCATCCGTTGCATTTTTAATAAGAAGGGATGAATCTTATTTGTATCATCCCTGTCAAATAAATCAATAAGAAAGCTCCCAGAAAGTGCAATCCCCCCACCAAGGCCACTTAGTTTCCCACAGTGTCAGCAATTTTGATATTAAAAAGTCCTGAGTCCGTATTTGGATCACCACCAAAATGTTGTCATTTCTTCCCTAAAACCGACATCCCCAGAAAATTTCATTCAAATCTGAGATTTCTTACATTGATTAAGATGAAGAAGAAAGTTTTGACTTGACTAAGAATATATTTGGTTTCCGAGTAACAGTCTGCGGTGCTTTGTTCCGTTGCATTAAGTAGTGATGTGATTACAATAACATTGCTTTGTTGGGAATTACGGGACCTATAAAACTGCGAAATTCAAGGCAATCACCGTATGTGCTGAATATCTCAAAACGTGGGGTGAAGTAAGCGTTACAAGCCACCCACCAACTGGAACCATGTGCGTTCAGCTGCTTATTTCTTCATTTTATTGTGTTGATTAAGTTCCCTATCATCCAATTCACTGATAGATTCAAGACGTTATTGGTTATCTGTGTGCATGTTCACTGGTGATGTGTGAATGGACTGAGATTTTTTTTTGTTGTTGTTTGATGGCCATTTGTTTTGTGTGCTTTCAGTTAATCTAGGTACACGCACGCACACGCGCACACACACACGCCTATGCCCGTGTCCTTATGTGACCTACTTAATGATCCTGACTGCAGCATTCCTCTTCCTCTCTCTAGGATCTTGGAGCAAGTTTTCTCCAAAGTTTGGTTTAGATTTAACACAACAGACGTTTCCCTTTGCAGTTCGGTATATGGCTGTCATTATGTGTCCCTGCAGATTTTGATCAGCTTTATCCGGTTAAGTTCTTTGACGCGCTGTGAGTTATACCTCATTCAACATACTGTACGTTAAACATGCATACATTTGAAACTGCTGTGTGGAGTACAGCATGCATGTAGGTATTAGTCCTTTGAAATTGGACACCAAAGTGTCCCAGGATGTGAGCACTAAAAACTGCGCAAAGACCTCTATTCCCCTGGCGGTGTCTGGGAGCTTAGTCCAATAAAAAGCTTGTTTTATTATTCCTTATTTTTCCACTCATACTTTGATTGAGTCTGTAAAATGGTACGAGCTCAGAGCCAAAACAAGCACACAGTGACTTATTCTTTAAACCTTGTGTTGCAGGTCGAGCTGTTCACACACACACATGCAGTAGTACACTGTACGGTTCTTCTTCATTCTTATATTCTCATGGAGAAGAGGGCAGGCAAATTTTAGGTCAGCTCCCAAATCTGCTGAATCCCAGAAAGACCATAAACACTGAAGAGAAACAGGGCCCAAAGAAGTATGACATTAGCGATAGCATTACATTGCGATGAATCCGTTTGACCAGATATGGTTGTGCACAAATGACATATTGCGTCTTTATCTTGATTGCTGTTGTTGATCTTGGACCAGGCGTCTGTTGAGGACCTCGGACAAAGACAATACACTTCAGAATCTTTTGCTGGTGTGTGCTTATGTGCACGTCTTAATTTGTGTGTTTACAGAGAGGCCTAGATCAAATAGACAATGTATGATGTCACTGTTTTTGTAATGTGGTAAAACTGTGCTGAGGCTATGTTAGTGTAACCTAGACCAAGCAATTCATCACACAAGAAAGCTTTCTCTCCACTTCCTTTCTCTGGGGCAGTTTTCCCTCTCATCTCCGTCTCGCTCTTGCTGCTTTTTTATGTCGCCTGCACTGTGTTGCTGTGGCTACACCTGTCTTTTAAGGGCCACCTGCCGCATCCAAACACTACGGGTCACATAAACTGTCGGTTGTTTACACTCTCTGGTTGACTCTTGTCTGCGTTTAGATACATCACATAAATGGAAAGGAAAGAGTTGTGGTACTCTCATGGCTTTAAGCTTTAACTGCTCCACACAGATGTTTTTACACTCTCTGTCTCCAACAGGGTCTCTTTTAATTGATGCACATGTTTTCCTTGTTTGTCTGCAACTTAGTTTGTGTCTATCTGCGGTATTTGTCTCATTGAAAGCTGTTTCCAAAATCCACATGCTGAGGTGGCCTGGCTCGCACTCGACTGTCATATCTCAGCTATGTGTGAAACTGTCATGTCCGTCGCGTGTAGCCACAAGAAGCAACATACTGGACATATTGTTATTAGAGCCTTGTTCGGCCTCTATTCTGGAAGCAGTTTAGTAACTCCCTCTGCTGATTCCTTTCCTTCACTTGGCACTGACATGGGTAATAGATCTTTGACTCATTCTACTAACTTATTACTTGTGTGCATGCCTAATCAATCTTTTTGTTTGTTTGCTTTTAATAAGTAACACATATCGAAAGTCTCCCCTCCCTCCAAACAGTCCTTTTGTTGTCAGCAGACCTTGCTGACTGTCTTTAGAAGTAATAGGCATGCCAGTTTTCTTTAAAAAAAACACATTTATAACATGGAAAGTAAAAATTGGTATGGCATTCTACTTTGGCTAGTTGTTTTACTCTTCTTTCTGTTTATGAGGCTGCTACTCATGGCACATAATGTTCTCCACTGGCCAGTTTCGTACCGACTTTGTTGTCCGAGGTTTTTCATGAATCACATTTCTGACTTGGGAATAAAGTTCTTAATGTATTTTGGCTGCATTATGATGGCAAAAAAACACTTTTGGTGTTGATTTGTATTGTGGTGGCATTTCAGAATGAGGTCTGTGTTGTAGGGAGGGAAAAGAGAGGTTCTCTAGCTCTGTTAATGGGTTTAGGGGTCAAACCCCAGGTCCAGCTTTACAGAGATAATAAAGTGAGGAGACTGGCAGCTTTAATATGGTAAGAGGTCTGGAGCCTGACCCTTCTTTCTGCCCTATCTTCACCCAATACCCTCCTTGAGCCAGAGTATTTGCATGCAGTGAGCAGATCAGTGTTGGGCTAGAATAATACTGATTGCCAGTGTTGATTATGTGAACACGGTGAGATGGATTGCATGAATTTATTACTCTTTTTTTGACATTTGTCTTCCACTCCCAGGCTGTCTCAAAATATCTTTAAAGATCCCTAGGCCAATTGTGGAATTTTTTAGAGACATAATAAAATGGTTCTCTGCACTGCTGTTGGGCAGTCACACTCTCTCTCTCTCTCCCTCTCTCCACCAATGACTGGTTGGAAATGGGCCTACATTTTGTATTTACCATCATGAAAAATAAAAAAAAAAGCAAGCAGACTGTGAAACTGACTTGTTCTGTCTGTTGCCTCTGCTCAGATTCAGTATTAGCGGGCTAACCAACGCACAACAACCAGATTATGTCAGTTGTAGAGTGTGAAGATGAAACTATAGAAGCATGACTCCTTTTTTTTTTAGAATGAAGTAGTTTCTTGTGAAGTTGTATAATGAAACAGTCTGAATTCCCCTCACTCTGCCCTTCCACGGCTGTCGAAGAACATATGTTCACCCTTTTGTTAGTGAAAATGGCAGAAGGAGGAAGGAGAGGACCCACTCACTCTTGTAACAACATGTGGACATGAGCTGTGCAAAGTCTGATGCTGCTGAAATAAAGCAGAGTGAAATTACAGAGGTTTTAGTAAAGAGATGTCTGGGCCTTTCACTTTTGGCTCAGCTTGGCACCATCTGTGCCATTTGAGATTTCTTAGGGACCAAATTATTAAAAACCAATTTAATTTTATTTATATGTCAATATTGGTCAAAAAAAAGTTTGATAACTCGCCGTAAATCGATGCTATCTGTGCGGTGCGTAATAACAACTCTGTTACTCTGCAGCGTCTTCAGTTACGCAGCGCCATAGCTCTGGCTTACCTTGGTCAATTAGGGTGATTGACAGCTTGTTTTAAACGTCTAAACCGGTAGAATCAGACCCCGGTCTCCAAATGCACGTCAATCACTTCATTAGCGAGTCAAAAGGACATAAATGCATATGACGCATTTGGGCGGACATTCGCCCTTCTCTAATCAGAATGATCTAATGTCGCTCTGTAATAATCAATCAGACCGGGATTTGTTCCCCAAGCATGCTGGGAAGTGTAGTTCTATATTAGAAGTGGTTTTGTTCCGGTGGAAATAACTTGTTTTGATAAACAGCAAAGGTAAGACAACATTTTTGTGAAGTTGCATAATGAAACAGTCTGAATTCCCCTCACTCTGCCCTTCCAAGGCTGTCGAAGAACATATGTCCACCCTTTTGTTAGTGAAAATGGCAGAAGGAGGAAGGAGAGGACCTACTCACTCTTAGGTGAAAAAAACAAACATTTTTTAGTAGTGTTAAATGTTTACATGGATGAACACACACACACACACAATTCCATCGTTCATGTTACAATATGTCACTGTAACAATTTTATTTTGTGTAATTTTGTGAAGTTCTTAACGACCGAATTGAGGAAAAAAATTTTTTTTATAGTCATTAATAAAAAAAACTCGCAAGTTGTCACAGTGTTTAAACAGTGAGCTACGCAAATCAAATTTATTTGTTTGACTAGCGCATGTACACAGTGAATTTGTGTAGTTTTTGGCTGTATCCACTTTCGTGCTGGCTGATGCCAACTGTGCCCTGAAATTGGTGCAGCAGAGCCAACTCTGAATCCAAACAAATTTATCTGGCTGCCTATAAAAACCCTGTAGTGCAGACGGCAGAGAGGGAAAACCCATCAAACGGCTGGGGGGGGGGGGGAACATTACACTTTTTACTTCTCTCCCTGTCCGTCATATCCTCTTATCAAGTGCCCTTCTCTCTGGGCTGTGATCTTGCCATGCACTGATGGAGACCAAATGGAGTATTGGAAGAAGAAATGAGTGACTGGTGAGGAGGAGGAGGGGAGAAAGAAAAAAAAAACATGAGGAGAGGAATGCCAAAAGCGAGACTGTCTGGAAGAGATGTTTTGCCACATTCATGATTGGAAACTGACACAGGCTGAGCTGTGAATCAAACAAAAACACACACCGTTGAACAAATGCATGTTACCAGATGCCACATAAAAAATCATGTGAGGGGTTTATTGTTGTGAGAAAGTCAGACTTTTTAACTTCTAGAGGAAAGCCTCAGCAAATTTACTTATCCTGTCATTCACTAATAGTGCATGTGTCATCCCTTCCTCTCAGTATATTAATGTGCATCTGGTGGATCCTCCCCAGCGTCACTATTAATGTTCAGTGTGGGAAATGGGTCACAGAACAGAGTCAAGCTCAGCACACTGGTCCTTCTGCCAGGACCTGAAAATACAGAACCAGTCCAGAACTGGGGAAAAAACATTCATATTGGAGTCATGATTTACAGATTTAACTGATGAAGGACAGATTGAGGGAAAACAGGTGAAAAGTAACCTAATAAAGTAGACATGAAGAAGGATATTAATGAATGAGAGTTTTGCCCTCTGAACTTGTGCTATGCTGCAAGTGTTGACATTATTACAGTTGTGTGAGTGTTTGTTGCCCGAGACGTCACCGCCTTTGATGTCTGCTGTCAGGCATTTCTTACACACAAAGCAGATGTGTGAAAGATGTGTGTTGCTAACCTCACAGAATTGGGGCATGATGTGCGCTGGAATCAATCTGCTGGCCTGTGGCCGGAGTTATCCAGTCGTCCACTTCTTTCTCCTCTCTGCTCAAGGATGTTGTTTCTAGAGTGCTGGGGTTGGATGTTCAGGTACCTCTGATTCACAGCACTCATAAATGAGTGAGATGAGATGAAAAGATATACAATTAAATGTTTTGATGCGGAGTGTATATAAGCAGTCAAGGATGTGGTGGTCGAGTGATGGATCCTGTTTCAAAGGAGCAGTGGTCTGTTTTGTGTCCCTGTGGCATCATTGTCGGGAGATAAATGGCCACAGATCGGGGAAATCCTTCCTTCTGAATGAAGGTGTGGGTGTGAGTGTTTGTTACTCAGCATTTTGAAATGGTGAACACAGTGGCGTTCCCATTTTTTTTTTTGTCATGGGCAGAATCTGGGGTCAGTGTTGTCTGTGTGAGTAAAAGGAACCAGATGTTTAGATGCACTTGTGCATGACTCACCATCAGCACAGGTCTGCTGCAGATCAGTCCCAGGCCTGCAACTCTCCATCATCCATCATATTCAACTCCAGCAGGCTCTTAATAGGGACAATACAGCAATAATGACTTTAGCTTGATTGACTTTGGCCTGATTATAACCAAGCCAAGGCAGCACTCGTGTTACATGAACATCTTAGTCAAGGTCATTAACGCACATGAAAGTCATAATCATAGAGAGCATAGAGTAAGTTGATAAACAGATCTGGATTACTCATCAGTCTTTCGAATGACTCTTGGCTTGCATAGCATAGGCTGATTTCTGTCTCCACACACCACAAACATGAAGTGAACTGGATGCAAAGTAGTGTGTTTGGGGAAGAAGCAGCATAACTTTGCAGTGGGGGGGGAACAATTAAACTTGTTTTTCATGGAAATGTTGGCAAAGGGCTTCCATGACTTACACTGCAACTAAAAGATGTTGAGTGAAATTCACCACTGAACAAAATTTAAAATGACGATTTACTATGATATTTTCGGACCACCCATTCTGCTTGACCTCAGCGTGACCATTGCACAAATAACAATGACGGAAAGAGGACACGGCAGATGCTTGAGATCGATGTTGTGTGAGTTATCAATGATGTCAAGCGCACAGGCCCAGAGGAGGTGATTGCATGTGATAGATTTGACGCCTGAAAAGTGAGTGAAAATACAGGGTGACATGACATCAGAAATCAAAGTATGATAGTCTGACTGAAACCAGACTTTTAAAATACATACAGATAATGTGGTAAATGCGATTTACTAGTTCAACTGGACCCAAACCTAGGGACTCTGGACGCGTATGTTCCACAGTTTCTGCCCCAAGGCTTTGACCCGTAAATTAAAGAAACCCCAAAAACAATTGACCCGTGAATAATAGAAGAAGCCAAGACAACAGCAACAAAACACGGCACAATGCCGACAGTTGCAATTTCCTACCAACTACGAGACTGAGTGTATTCTCCGTCAGCCTAAGAAATTAAATATTATATTTCATACAATATTTGGCAGAGTAGAAGATGGATGGATGGATATAATATAATATTTAACAATGTAAAATAATAATAATAATGGAACGTAATAGGTCAACTGGAAAATGCCTAATGTTATCAAGCTGAAACGGGGCATAATCACCAGCTAACAGTAGAGGCAGACACACGTCATTCATTAAACTTAACGGATAACAATGGAGGACATCCAGCAACTCTTTGTTTCTCCTGCTTGGTTTGTGGCTGTTTGTCTCAACAGCATTTCAGGCTTTGTGCAAGAATAGACTGCGGGTGCCGTGATTGTCGCCCAATCAGCTGTAACTCACGGGAAGGGTGCCAAAAAATTGAATGGTTAGGGGCTGATTATGTTGGTACTTTTCCTAATGGAAAAGCAAAAATAATACTTACCGTACTGCACCAAACCGAACCGATCCTCTCGATGGAAACACAGCTTAACTGGTTTGATGGGTCTGAATACGATGTGGATCATTTTGCTATGACCTTCAGAGTCATCCAATCTCAATCCAACTGGACAGATTTATAGAGCGCTCTCCACTACCATCATTAAAACACCAAATGACAGAATGTGTTTTTGGATGAATGGTGGTCTGTCACTCCGGCGCAGATACAGAGCCTTGCAGAGAAGATGCCAATGCACATGACGTTTTTCTGGCAGCACAAGGTGGCCCGCACCTTCCTGAGACGCAGATGTTTTAGTTTTTAATTTACCCTTAATATGCGATTTCTAATGCGTTCTTATTTGTTTTGGGTATTTAAAGACAAGCCCCTCTAACTGAAAACAGAGTGTGTCAGGAATATGACACATTCCTGCTATGTGCTGTAATATGCTTTTGTAGATTCTGACTCGGTTCTAGATTACATGACTTGTTAAGAGTTTTGTTTTTTTTTTGTGCAGTGTGATGTGCTGGTTGAGTTTTACAACCTGTGTATATCATCTCTGGCTCCACTGAATTAAATAGGATAATTATAAACATGATTAAGTCATCATCCTAAATTTACAGACATTAAAAAAAAAATGCCTTCATCAATTAGGCCTTCCAATTTCACACTTGGATTATAGAACAGAGGGGGAAAAAACCTTGGTATAATTTTCTTCCTTTTGATTTTTTAAGGGCCTGACTTTTAATTACACTTTTGTCTACAGCTTCTTACTGATTTGTAGGTTCTGGATCGAATCAGAATTCTTATTCAGCTTGGAGTTGTCATAAAACAAAACAGAACAAAGGATAGGGGTTTGATTCAATGCAGGTGCCAAGCTCTTGTGAGTGTATCTAACAGTGACAAGGTGAACGGGTGCATGTATTTAAAGGTCCAGTCAGTATGTAACCTTTAGGAGGGTTTATTAGAAGAAAACTTCTTCTGAAAGTTATTAGTTTTAATATATAAGTGCATCAAAAGATAAATTGTGTTTGGTTTTTGTAGCTTTAAGGCCACATTATACTTCTCCGACTGCTTAATGCGTTATCCGACTGCGTCACCACGGAGACGCCTCGAGCCTTTATACTTCTCCGTCGTGGTGACGGACACGCGCTGCAATTTCCCGCCCGATCAGTAGGGGTCGCTGCGCAAGGTAGTTGTGCTTCTGGCTACCGTGAGCAATGGTGTCCGAGAGAGAAAGACTGTTGTTGTTGAAACAGTGGCCGTTTCTCACTTTTCTGTGTGACGGAACACAGTTTTAAGATCATTTGAGGCGAGAAATTGGCCATTTAGAGTCCAAACATGTGCCATATGTGTAAAGATATGACGTATTTATAGTTTGGCAGCGGCGTTATCGGCGGGGATCAGCCCCGCCTCTGTGGACGCTCGGTGCTCACTGTGAGCCGGCACAGTGCAGCTTCGCTCGGCCTGTCCTGAGGACCAATCGCAACTCTTGCCGTCTCCGTTGTCTGACAGGCTCTGTGTCGACGCAGAGGACTCTGCGTAACCTACGCAGAGCACTTTACGTAGAAGTATAAATTGGGCTTCAGAATCATCTCTTTGCATGTCCTTTCCACAAGGGCCTTGCTTTAAAGAGGCTACCATTTTGCTTTTGTGCATGCTTCACAGTTTGAAGTGCAAATCACTACTGTGCAAATGAAGAGGAATGGTTCCACCCATATAAAATCTATGCATAAGTTAATGAAGAGGAAGAAGGAAATGGCAGAGAAGATAGGAAGAGCTGTTAGAACAGTGGACCGTTGAGAGAGTGCGTTTGTGTCCTTTCTAGAATGCGAAGGCCACCGTAGTTCCGGGGAAAAGGAGGGGACAGTGAAATGGTCACTAATCCATACACACTTGACCATTAAAAGAATAACGTCTAGACAGACAACTGACATATCAGCAACGTATGGTAACACCATCTGTTAAAAGTCTGCACATTTAACTGAAAATACGTCGGAGAATTCCCAAATCATTGAGGAACAAAGAATGATACTCTTTGGCTTCTATTTCAACTTCTGACACATTTTGATTTGTATCGCAACTCCTCTGTTGTCTATTCAATCACATAGCGAGCCGAGGCCCAGCTGAAATCATAAAACTCTTCAGACTCTGAGGTAAAATAAAAGGCATATGTAACCAACACAGATAATGACTGCAGTGAGACATGTTTTCTAGGCCAGTGTTTTCACTTTCCTAGTCTACACCAAACAAGCAAGTCTGTGCACTGCTGTGCTGGGCACCTTTACAGCAATGTCACAGCCAGCCCTTTGCCCCACCCCTCCACCCCCACTGCGACCTCCTCCTCTCCCCCTCACACCCACACATCCTCACCCAGAGCTTGTGTTTCTGCTTGGACATCTGTCCGGGGTTGGCAGTTGCAGATGTTGTTGACGGCTGTGAAGCGTAGAGGAGCGACTCCAAAGTCCAAATGTGTCTTCCCCCCCCCCCCCATTTCCCTGTCTTGGTTCAGTTTTTTCCAGATTCAAAAGAAGGAGGAGGGGGTATTCCTCTTAGAGTGAAAGGAACCAGATTTGTATAGACCTGTACAGAAAAGGTTTTTTCGGAGAAGGGTCTTGTGTTTTTGGAGATTCCAGTTGACTTTGATTTTAGGGTGCAACATACTCAGACACAAGCACACACATGGACACAAAGTGGGTGACTCATAGCATCTTTCGATTCACAGCTGAGTGTAAGTGAGACCTCCGGAGAGCCTGGGAATTGATGCCAGCTTCCACCAAGTATGCACATTTGAAGTTTTTTTTTTTTTTTTTTTTTTAATTGATGCATTTTTTCTGAAATGGTTAAAAACAATAGAGATTCAGAAGCATTGTTGTGTTTCTGAACAACCCATATTTTCTCAAAGCTTCCACTGTTTCAAGCTTTCATGTAGCTCATTTCGTAGGAAGTAAAAGGAGAAAACTGTATTTTAAGAGATACATTACAGAAGTCCAGAGATGGTGGCTGGTTTTGAACATATATATACACACATTGACTCTTGTTTATCCAGTTGGTTATTGTCTTTCAGTCTTGAAATCATGAATGCTTTTTGCATCAAGTCGCTGCTGTTTTTTTGTGTTTCCTCTCCCATGACTGTATTTCTTTAGTGTCCTGGATCCATTACTGAAAACATTACAGCATCAGCAAAAGATTTATTACTTTTCCCCTTTTTTTCACAAGGCCATTGCAGCTTGCAAAGCCTGCAGAAAATTTAAGATGTTCTTGATTGTGCAGTGCTTCTCTGTCCATTACCGCGCTGCAGTATCATATCACACTTGTCTGTTTTTCTCCTGGGCCTTCCAACACGGGGGTGGCCGGCCAACCAGCGTTATTTAAGGTACCCATTTCCTGAAACCTTGAGGTCAGCAGTAACTAATGTTCTTAATATCTGCTGACTGGCCGTGTTTCTGACAGACTTAGTCAAATCAAATACATTGGCCTGTATTTTAAATAAGTCAGCCATGCTCCTAAGTGCAAACTGATGCAGTTATGCAATCAAGGCAAGACTGCAAAGTTTCCCCAATGTCAAGAGACTTGCTTGGCCCATGATAGCTCCCTGAAATAGTTGTCACCTTGTTAATGTATCAGTGTTTTCTTATAGTAAGCATAAAACAATGTTTCATCACATTCACATTTTTATGTGAATGATTTAGATGTTATTTTTATTTTTCTATCATTGCCAACCAACCTAATGTTGGAGTCCTACCAGCTGAATCGTCATTACTCAAAGATTCAGTTTAATAGTGTTCAAAGCAGTGTCCAATGCCGATTTCCAACCTTGACATAATTATAGACAGAGTTCACACTCTACACCACCTCTGTGAAGTAGGCTAACATTTCTTGAGCACAGATTTAATTTTCATTTATTCTGAACTGACACATACTTTAGAGCCACGTGTGACAGTGTTTTGCCAAAAATAGTGAAGACAAGTTGTTCTGACAAAGCAAGTCGTGGGACAGGATGTGAGCCCCGAGAAGTTCCTGTGTAATCGCTGCAGAGATCTCACACACTGGTCCAACTTTGTAAATGCTTTTGTGAGCCTCTGTGTGCTTCTGCTCACAGCTGAGAATGCAACGTTTTCTCAAAAGGAGGTTGAGAATCTAATTGTGTGAGACAATTGTTTACAAACTCAAGTCTAAACCACAGCATCCCTTCAACCCTTGTAATTGTACATTTAGATAGGTTAGTTGGACAGCACAGACTAAGCAGCATGCTGATGTTCACACGCATGCACACACACGCACCGTGGGCACGCGACTGCAGAGGGAAAAGCATTACGCAGAAAGGACTGTGGTGGAAGATGGAGATAAGAAAACATCTATGGATGCTTACCATGAAGAAACACTTTAGTTTTTCCGTCTTCTCTATAACATGTCTGACCTGGCACTGCAATGACCTGGATGTTAATAATTCTGATATGTTCATACTCAAAACAGACTGAGCAACCTTAGCTTAGCGTTTTTAAATGATATGCCATGTTTGTAGTAGAGCTGTGAAAAGCAAACTGTTGCTTGCAAACTTTGTGTTCCACTTTTTTTTTTACCGTCATCTACTTTTGAAAAATGCTGCCACACTGCTGATGTCTTTGACATGGATGTGACAGGAGGACTGACTGTAGCCTCAAATGAAAAGCTCAAAATTCACGTATCTAATTAATGGCAACGCTAATCTGTCTGAGCCCCACTGGGCTGGACTAAACCAAAATAGTGGAAAACAAGGGGGGTGTTCTCTGAAAACGCTGTTACCTGTGAAACACGGGTGCTCTAAACCATTCCTATTAGCACGTGGTACTTTCCTCCTAATGAAATTCACCATAAAAAAAAATAAAAATAATAATAAAAAAAATACGTCGACCAATCACAATTTTGGTCGAGCCAGAACGTGTCGACTTTGACTTTGCAGCCCTACTGTGGACTGATCGAGCCGAACAATGTTGAATTGTAGATCAGTTTAAAAGACAACAATCCTAAAAATGTTGGTTAATCTCCAGCAATTACCAGGGAAATATCTAAAATCTCAATATTTAACAGTTTGGTGTATTAAGGGACAGTAGTGCTGATTGCGACCGCCGACGAGCTTCACAAACTCAGGCAGAGTCTGTGCTCCAGTCCTGGAGGAAGTACTGGTCACATACTCTGATATATACAGTAGCACAGTATTTCTGATTTACCTCCAAGTACCACCAGAGGAAGTTTGCTTACCACTGGAGATACACGTACCACAGTCTGAGAACCATGGCTGTAGAGAAGTTAGGTGTTCTTATTTTTACCAGTCAAGCTACTCCTTGCACCTGCTTTCAAGTTTTATGCTTGACTAAACTAACTGGCCGCTACCTCAGACTTCAATTTCAGCTTTCAGGCACTGATGTGTCATCGATCTCTGGTTCTAATGCTCTGTCGGAAAGCAATTGCACACATTTCCCACAATTTTAAAATGTTTCTCGTAACTGTCTCATTACTGCTTTCACAAACCCTCCAGGCTAATCGTCTTATTGATGAGTAATGTTTGATTGGTCATCAGACACTGATTCATTTGACCCACCCCTCATAGTCTTCTGGATTATTAAGAGTCTAACTCACTCACCCTTGCTCCAGGTCTTTGAAGTGTCCTGGTTGTCTGATAGGGTGAGTCAGACAGACCTGTAATTAGTGTGCTAATAGCTTCCATCGGGCCAGTCGGGCCCAGTGCATTATGGTGAAGATGTGGCAACTTTTGTGGTGAAAATGATTAAGTCTGGTAGATGACGAGGCAAGCCAGTGGATACCATGGGAGTTAACTGAACCTTTTGGACCCATCACTTAACTCTGAACATCAAAGCAAAGGTTGGACTCAGGGTTTTTGAGGGACTCTGCGGGACTTTTGGATTGGTAGGGTTAGGGGGCAACAAACAACATCTGTAATTGAGGTTTTTGCGAGGTTTAGGTTTTTCTGTGGGCTTGCACATTCTCCCTTAAATTTTTTAATGTGTGTTCACCATGTCCCAGCCAGTCTCAACACCAAGTGCAGCTGGAGGAAGTCTGCACGCCGGAGATCTCGCACAACATTGCGGAGAAATTATACAGGGACAAACGTACAAATGAAACGCGCCAGCCAAAAACGCTGACGAGGCCTGTGTTCATTTCTAGACCATGAAAAAAATCATAAATGAGACCATGCTCTTGGCTCACGTGGGAATGCCCTTTATTTCAAACCAGTGATTCCCCCCCCCCCCCCCCTCTGAGAAACTTGACGTTTGAAAGCTTTGGGCCACACTAGAGGGTAGTGTGTGGTCTCTGACCCTTGTCTGATTAAAATGAATATTCACAGGCACAAAGCTGAAAGAACGTTCCACTTCATCCATCTTTCTCTGTGTTTTTGTTGACAGGATGATTGTATGCTAATTTGTACGTCTGTTGTCACATGGGAGTTACGCTGTCCAAATTAACAGCAGTGCTCTGCTAATCCCAGAGCGTGTGTGTTTGAGTGACCTTACAAAGTGCACATACAGGACATGGAATCCTCTTTGAGTTTGTGGTTATTGTCTATATATAGGAATAGGCTCAACAAACTATAGGAATACCCAGCAACACTCCAGCTGCACTGCACTGCTCTGTAATTATATAATTATATTGCCTGGCTGACTTTCAACACTGTGGGAGATTACGATACCCCTGCAATGTCTCACTAACCATTCTCTGCCAGTTCCTTTCTTTTTTTTCCCCCTACATAATGAAGTGAAACCAAATAATAACACATGCTATCTAACATATCAAGTTATGAAATCCAGGGAAAAACACTCTTGTAAAAAGATAATTGAATAGAATGGACCATAAAGTTTCTCCACAGCGCAATGCATAAACAGAGGGGATGAAGTGGCGGTAATCTATATATGTAATCTATAAAAGAACATAAAAAACATTACAGAGCACACGAATGAGGCTCTCTGCTGTTTTTGTTTAGTTCTTATGTTGAGTGGTTTGTGCTGTAGATCATCACAGAGTCAACAAGAGTGTTGTTTTTTTCTAAACTGGACAGAGCTGATGATGGTGGCGTCTTTCAGATCTATTTAATTTGAATAAAAATGAGAGCAGGATGATTTACTTATCATGATATTAAAACTGGATGGAAAATCCTAATAATGGTAAGTAACAATTGTCTTCCTCCTTGTGTGTTCTAGGTGCTACGTGGAGCTCAGCTGATAGCGGTGGCATCAGCTGATGGAGGGGCCACGGCAGTAGAGGGCTCCACTCTTCCCCCTGACATCCAAGTGCAGTATGTCCAACTAGCCCCGGTCACAGATCACACCGCTGCAGTACAGGTAAAACACGCAGGCACACACATCTTTACAATTTAGTTTTTTTTTACCCGTCTATATACAGTATGCGACGCTGTTCTCAGCTTCCGTAGTCTAATGCACATTGCCTCGTTCATGTGCAATGCCAATAATGTGTGCAGATTGCTCAGCCAAGTACCATGATTTTGTGTATTTTGCTTTGTGCTCTGATGTTGGGGCGTCTTGTCTGTCAAACGTCTTCTGGATGATTTTTTGCTTTTGGTTTAATTTCCATCAGTTACCAATATTCTGGTTTGATTCCTGACTAATTGCGTCTTTTGTTCATCTGGAATGTAATCTGTCACTAATGAGCCTCAGTTGCTGTTCCTGCTGAAGATACCAGTCAAAGCCACAAAATTACCTTTGCAGCTAATGTAAAACACCGTCACTTCAAACAAACAACCAGCAACCACATCATTTCAAGTCATTAGCAAACTGACAGGCAATCCAAAAAGGATTTTATTAAACTTGGCAAGACTTTTCAACAAGACTCTGCCTCTCAGCCAGTAGCTGAGAAGGGATGTTTCTTGTTGTTGTGTCCCATGGAGCTTGTTGTAATCACCTAAAATTAAGTACCCAACCTTGTTCTTTTTAAACGTATTTAATGAACCAGATTTTTTTTTTTTTAACACATTTGCTACTTGTTAGGCCCAATGACTCGACAAGTCCAATTTCATGCTCATATAAGCGCTGAAATGCTTCCACAGCGAGTCACCTCATTGACTGTCTGCCTATTTTTCAACACCATCGAGCTATCCAGTCAGAACAGTGGTTCATTGTGTTTGTGTCAAACCCCGTTAAAAACAGATTTTGAATCTAAAACATGCCACGCAAGTAAAAATCTTTCTGAAAAATGCATGTTCTTTAAAAGACATGGCCAACAATTGAAATTATACTGAATATTTCAGCTCCATCCACTTAAGTTATTACACATAATCCATGTTTTCTGTGGTGACTTCAGTCTTAGGTATTCATACTTACCTTTTTATCGTCTTGTACTAGTTTTTCTCTTTGAAGAATTCAGAAGCTGACTAGGAGCCAACGAGTCTGGTTGTTGGTGTTGACACCTGCTTTCCTTTGTACTATAATTGTTTGATTAGCTTGAGTTGGAATAAATCTTGAAATATTCAATTCATAATTACTATAATGTTGAAGTAGAAACAATGTAATTTCGGCAATTGAGGCAAACTACTTACGGTAACAATGAGCCTGCCTTTTCCCCCTGCTGTCATAATTGTTTCTTGAATAAAAAGCACTTAGCTTTCAGTCATTATGACAGGTGTTTGGACAAACAGTAATTTAACCTAGTTGAGTGAAATGGATGGAGTGCTAAAAGGAGAAGAGTAGTCATTAGTAGATATGCCTAAAATCTCTTGATGAATGAGTGCGTTGAGCCCGAGCCACATGTGGAAACAGGATGGTGCATATGGCACAACAGCCTTTGAAGTGGTCACTTTAACTCTGCGAGGAAAATAAAAGAACAGCACTTTTTCTTTGGTCTCGCTGCCTTTGTTTTTCCTCAAATATGTTGAATAACATTTTCTCTTTATGGCGTCTTTCCCTCAAATCACATGTTAAAAAATGGGAACCCGCTAGACCTGATGTGAGGCAAGTCTTTTGTTGTGTTGTTATGATGTAAACGGGGAGAACTTAAAACGGTGTATGACTGTAAAATGCCAGTCTTATGGAGATATGATCTTCTTCCAGACGTTGTTCATGTGATTGGTTATATTCGTCTCCCCGTAAGACATGCGGAGAACAAATGTTCTGACAAGACACACGTAAGGTTTTGGGATTTCCTTGAGAGTTTGTCTTCTCGGTAAGATTGTGTCTTGTTGTTCATTTGTTGTCTTTAGTCGTCTAGGTAATTGGATCCTGGCCCAGCTGAGCATGGGGGTTGTTAAAGCAAACTATTTTAATTATGCCTTTTGGGTGTAGATCATACACAAACTGATAAACCCTGTAACCTTATTTATTTGTGCATTCATGTGCATGAACAATTATTGCCACCCCGTGCACTGTATTCTTCGGTCACGTTACTTGGATTGCTCAAACTCAAACTCGGCAATCAAACTGTTTGTTTACTCAACTGATTTAAGTTGATTTTCATGCCTAAAATGAGCTCGCTTTTCCACACAGATCTTGACAAAAATCAACAAAGTTGACAGAGGTCGGATCAGTCATCAGCTTTTTTTTTTTGCTTGATGGAGTTTGGGTTCAGTAAGAGTGTTTGGATAAAGTCTGGGACAGGATGAAACCGTCTGTTCACAATGTGGTGTCTGTTCATCAAGCGCAATATAAAGAGATAGTCCAGGCTTTTTGAAATGTGGTTGTATGAGGTATTAACACCTGATGAGCACAGGTTTCTCTGTACCTGGACACTCACTGTGGGTGATAACATGGCTGTCAGGAAAAATAGATTTCAGGCACATAAAACATAATGCCTACTTAATTCTAGGTTATCCTAAGAATATGTTCAACGCTTTTTCCCACCTTCAGAGAACCTTTTCAAACAGGAAATTAACGTTTGTAAATAGCTTTCTCCCTGCACCAAAGTCCATAGAGAAAATCAGCGGTTTTTGCATTACAGCATACCAGAATTGTTGATTCACTGCTGCCTCCATCAGTATGTTAAAGTGTGTCTTCTTGTGATTTCTGTGTTTGAAATCCTAGTTGGGTTAACCAACCATATCCAACATTGCTGCAGTAGACGACTGTTGCAGTAGCCAATCCTGTGTCCTTGCGGACCAAAAACACAGATTATCTGCTATTATGGACTTTGAATCAAGACAGCGAGCAGTTTACAAACTTCAGTTTTCAGCCAGAAAAGCCTGTAAAATTATGAGATAAAGCTGCAAACATATTTTGAAGATATTGCAGACATAAGCAAGAGTAAATTTTAGTGGGAGAGCCGTGTGTTAAGTGGCTAAAATCCATTATTCCTCCCTTTTTCCTTGCTGGCAGCTATGTTATCAGTGAGAGCGAGCACCCTCGGCTGGCTCATGGAAATGGCAGCATGCTTGGCAAAATATATCATTCACACTTCAAAAAAACCTGAATTATTTCTTTAAACTGGCAAATCTCAGACCCAGAGTAACGTAAGGTGTTCATATGCCAAGAAAGTAGGCTGGTGTATGTATACACTCTCAAGATAACAATTAATATTCATTCATTTATTCATCATGTACTGCTTTAGTCCTCCACATGAAGGTCCCAGGGCTGCTGGTGCTAATCCCAGCTGACATGGGGAGAAAGGCGGGTACACCCTGAACAGGTTTCATGTAGACATTTAATTTCATGTTTTGAAGGCCTTACAACATTAGAAGGAGAAGGCAGTATATTTTTGGCATTATTGACAGGGTTCGTACGGTCATGAAAAACCTGGAAAAGTTTTGGAAATTGAAAATGCATTTTCTAGGTCCATTAAAAAAGTTAATGAAAAACAAAATTTCCTGTAAAGTTTTGGAAAAGTCATGGAAATATTGCACGGATAATATTTTGTATGCGTAAAACATAAATAAAATGATGTAATGTGCGATTTAAAATTTAAATTGACACGGAAGTGTCAAACGGAAACAGGCAGATCACTGGCGCCGTGCTTAGCGACCCTCCAGTCCTCACATGGGTTTTGAGCTCTATTCAATGACAAAATGCCAAGAAAGTGTAGTTTCAAGTGTGATTTAACTGCGTCAATGCAAATAAGGCGTACGGAGACGATCATTCGCCGGCTAACACACAAAAGCTAACAGAGAAGCTAAAAACACAAGGCAACACACTTCCGGGGGCGTTCTTACTCGGAGGTAAAAAAAAAAAAAAAAAGGAGACGCTATAGGGGACAACAATTCACATGCCACACAGTGGTTGCAAGTGTATACTGCAGGCGTGAACCAAAACGTGAACAACAAAAAAAGCCCTTACAGAATACAACCACTTCCTCCTCTCTTTTGACCATTACTTACTAAAAGTTACAACAGAGTGGCTTTTTAAGGAGAGCTTTAAACTTTGGCTACTGAAAGACGCAGACCACGGACGGGCAAAAGGCTGATAATGAAAGACGTGTCGCAACAAACTGCATGTGTTTTTTCATTTGTCGAAAGTCGTAACAAAGATTCACAGTCAAAACAAATGGACGTTCATGTAGGACTGTGGGATGGCACCGATTTTCGGTCTTGGAAAGTCAACGAAAGGTTATGGAAAAGTCATGGAAAACTATTGCTAAAAAAGTGTACGAACCTTGTATTGAGCACTAATTCCATAATAAGTGATCTGAAAGAAGATGAGACAAATAACTATATACAAAATGAATCAATATCAGTGAAGAGTTTCAGAGATGGAGAGATGGCCCTAGATCAAGGAGCAGGAGTGTATCTTCTGGTGACCATCTGGTGGGAGCGGCTCAGGACGGAGATTCGCAATCACATAACGTTTGTACTTAATGACCTTGGGACGAGACTCACCGATCAATTACTTTTCTAATGACCCTACTACCTATTGTAAATTTAACCGACAAAGTCAACGTCCACTTGACTTTATACAAACTACGTAAAAGATTGCACGACAGAATGCTGAGTGTGTTATGTATTAAAAGACGAGTACAGAAAGGAATAGCATTGACCAGCAGTATAGAAACACCATCATTGGGTCAACTGGCCAGTGTTGGAACAAACGTGGATTTTCTGACCTGGCACACAGTGAAATATGGTCACAGTTAGTTTTTGATGTTCCAGAGTGTAAACATTACTGTATATTCAAAGTTCAGAGGAAGGTCAGTGCTGTCGCCACCCCCCTCCAAAAGTGTTGAATCAAGGGAACTGCTCTCATCTGTTTCCAGACACATGGAAGTGTTCACTGAAGTTCTTGAAAAATTACTTAAAGCTTTTGTATTTATTTATCTGTTCATTCCCTCCCCCCCCCCCCTCTCATTTAAGTTTCCATTACACAAAGGAGATGATGTTGAGAGCAATGCACTGCAATATTTTTGCAAGCTGGTAAAAATATGTGATTGAATTTTGACTCCGCTCGGGGCTAATGTGTGTTACTGTAGGTTGCCAACAGCCATGTTTAAGCACACTTCTCTGAGAAATGCCTGAATGTTATGACAGTTGAACATGTTCGGTGAGTGTGTTGGCCTGTTGCTCCATTGTGTGTGTGATGCAGCTGTGCTCCAGGCCAGGCTGTTGTCAAGTGACAGCATGCTGGACTTGCAGCGAGGATTAAATGCTGCAGGTGTGTTTAAAGGAACTTTTGGCGTCCATATTGAGGAAGGAATGAGTCACTCTTCATGGTCATCATCCAGGACTGAGTCATGAACCTCTCTTGGTTTTAAGAGGTTTTTATGCGCACAATACCTCGCTCTGTCTGACACCGGCTATAGAGATAGTCGAAGAGCATTAACATACAAATAGCTCATGTCTCGTCATCCGACTATCACTCTGCTGCTTTTCTCATTCCTTTCACCACCTTCATCATTCTTTTTCCGATATATCTCCTCTCTGATCTCTCCTGTCATTCCTCTGATCCTCTTGTCTTTGGTCCATTCATGGGGCCTCATTCACAAACGGGTTGTTCATACAACACACGCATGGCTTTGCAAAAGCCTGTGCTTAAAACGTGTATACAGTACGAATGTTTGAGGAAAACCTGGGATTAATCAATGTGTTTTAGTGCTGCGCAAAAAGAAAAGATATCATACCCCAGTCTTGGTATTAATACCTCCCATTCCTGCAGGTGTTTGTCCTTTTTTTAAAATAAAGGGAAGAAAATCAGTGGTGTCTTCAGTGTGCAGGTGCTTTTACACACACCTGTCAGCCGGTGCTTGACTTTCAGTACAAGCAGCAAACCATAACGTGTGTAAAAACATTTTGTTTAGTGTAAAAGAAAATAACTTGACCTGAGGACTCCACTTGGAGCTGTCAGAGTGCTGCTGCTCCTCAGCATTTTGCTCCCACTCCACTCTCCACTCACCCTAGAATAGACTCTCCTCTCCAAACTCCATGGTAGAATTGGTATGACCTAATCCTAATCCTTTACCGCATTTGAAAATACATCAGTCTAATTTAAAGGTCCCATATAGTGCAAAATCAACTTTTTAATTATTTAAACCCTTATATTTGGGATTCTGGAGGTCCTATGAGTCGGGAAAATGTGAAAAAAGATGATGCAAGGCCACAGTATACTTCGTAATGTGTTATCTGACTGCGTAATCAGGAAGACCACTCGAGCCTTCATATTTCTCCTTTGTGTTGCCGGATACGCACTGCAATTTCCCACCCGATCAGTAGGGGTCACTACGCAAGGTTATGCTACTTGCTACGGTGAGCAATGGCGTCCGAGAGAGAAAGACTGTTGTTGTTGCAGCTGAATAACATTGAAACGGTGGCCGTTTCTCACTTTTCTGTGTCCCAGAACGCAGTTAATAAAGATAATTTGAGTCGGGAAATTCGCCATTTAGTCTAAACATGTGGTTTGTGTATCAAGATATGACGTATTTATAGTTTGGCAGCGACCTTGTCGGAGGTGATCAGCTCCGCTTCTGTGGACGCTCTGTGCGCACAGTGGCCGGCACAGAGCAGCGTTATCTCGGCCTGTCCTGAGGACCAATCGCAGCCCTTGCCGTTTCCGTTGTCCCTTGACAGAGTGACGGACACTTCAAAAAATATTTTGTGCAGCCGAAGACAATGGAGAGACTCAACTAAATTCCTAGAATTGTTGTCTCACGGAGCTCCAGCATCCGAAAACCGGAAGTCCACGAAAAGTCCTATTCTTGGCTCCACAGTGCAGCACAGAGTCCTACACAAACTTCCAGCCTCAGAGGATTTATCTGTCCAGTGGATACACCGGCTAGAGCCTGAAAATGATCACTTTTCCACATGCTAATGCTTTTTTAAGGTGGACCTAAAGAGATACTACTATATATACTATACTTGCATTTTTACACTTTTCTTTTGTAATCTTAAATTGCTCCTAATAAGCGTATGGCACTCTAAAACATAAGATAAACCCAGGGAGGTGGAGGTTTTCATGTCAAAGTGCTGTGAGACATGAAAGAAATTGATATTATTTATTTATTTCAAGTGTTTTTTTGTAAGACTCTATAGTTGGTGTAAAACTATTGTTAATAAATGTCTTACAATAACACATACTAGTAATAATTAAACATTTCCTGTGAACTTTTTTTTTCACTGTTTGGTCTGTTTGCTTTATGATTTTCTTTCTTTATTCCACTTTCTTTCCCTTGACTTAGGTCATCCTGTCTCCATTTCTGTGCTTATATACATTGTAATGTGTGCAGAGTCGTCTTCTTCTCCATTGTTAGTATAGCGTTACAGCGCCGTGTACAGGCCTGGCATATGTACTACAGTGTGTTGAGTCATTTTTGGGGGGATTCTATGTGGGTGGAGACATTAACTGAAGCAATGTTGTGATCACGGCAAAGAAAAAGGTTGTTTACATTTCCGTGTGGATATGGCCTTATTCTCTAACTATCACATTTCACCTGGGAATATATATTATAGATTATTGGTTATAGATTATTGGATTAGCACTTAAAACAAAGCATTTTGTGTGTTTTGAGTGAGATCTCATTGTCTTCTCTTTTTCATGTTTCCCAGGCTGCTGAGCTGGCTCCAGCCCTGCATTCGGACATAGAGGTGAAAGAGGCCATCCAGGGCACCATCCAGGGCGAGAACGGTGAGGTGGTCCAGATTGTCACCTCCGTGGCCACCTGAGAGACCACAGCTCAGACCCAGAACTCCCCCCCCCCTTCCAGCATGGTGAGGCTGACGCCAACATCAGAGGTCAACAACTTTCAACAGTCTGAGAAGTCACGTCAGAACTTTTTTTCCCCAAGCAAACACTGAAGGTCATTGCTAAATTGTCTGGAAGAAGCACTTTTTTTTTTTTTTGCAGTTTTGTTTTTTTGTTTGGTTTTCATCTGCAATTGCTCAGCTCATTGCCAAACAGATGTTGCAACATGGAGATATTCACAAAGAAAAGACTTGAAAAGACTACAATACTCCAAAAATCCACTTTGTTCTTTTTGGTGCTTTCATCACCAGAATGGACTTGGAACACAACAGTACACACCATGGGATTATGGTCTATCCAGGCAGGAGATCGTCAGCCCCGTTACTTAATCAGCACACGTTTGTTTACGTCAACTATAGAAAATCGTGGAGTTGGGTTATTTGGACTTAAGCTACTTGGCTAACACTGAAAGCCTCTGAATCTCTAGTCAAACAACCAGTGCTGTGCTTCTTTTCTCATCATTTTTGTTGCCGCAGGTGTCTGCAGTGGAACACGTATTAACTACTGAGGACAGCTACTATTGTTTGTGATTAATCTGGTTCCCTGTCGCTCTCCATAAATTAGCACACGATCTGTCTCCTGGCCGTGAACCTCTCCTCCTTTAACTTTGTTCAGCTTGTTTTCATGTTACTTCGACCACACAGCTTTGTTCCATTTACCTAATTGTAATATGCTATAATTTTGGGGGAGCTTTCATTTCAGAGGTAGAAAACCATGACACAGAACAGAGAAATGGTGCCAGTGGTGGAACCTTGAAGTTGTTTATCCCCCCCCCCCTCCCCTCCCTTTTGTCTCTGTGAAAGATACATTCAAGTGAATAAAATATGTGTGTGGTTGCCATAAAAGTGTGTTTTTCTTTCTGTATTTCTCTTCATGTCCATCAGCCATGCTCATCAAAGTGGCTTCAAAGATTTCTTAGAAAGGATTTTTTTGCTTTCATCTGCTACAAATAGACAGTTGAGGAAAGCATGGAATAATTGTTTGGTTTTGAGGTCTTGTTTCATGTTGAGCAAATTGACTATTTCTCAAGTAAATATGTATCATGTCAAATTCGACGACCATAAGATTAGGCTACTGTGCTGACGGCAATCTCGACAAGCTAGAGGACAACAATAGGCTGTGGTCTTGGGATTTGTTGTCATAAAATCATAATTAATATATCGGCTGCATTTGAACAGTTTCTGAACTGTAATTAGCTTTTCAGAGAATGTTTAGTTATGTTACGCTGGAGCGATGATCCTCCGATGATGAATATTTCTGCACTTATGGAGAAAAGAGATAAGCGAGACACTCCATGTCGGTTTTTGGGGAAGTTTCCCATGCTCGCTGTGATGTAATGGTGTATTTTAGAAGTTCTGGACAGAACCAGGCGACACAATGAACTTGATAAAACAACATCCACGGACTTGGCTGCTTCTTCGTGTTTCCTTTCGGTCTGATATTGCTGTCTGTGACCCCCACTTAAACTGCCTCTTCATCTTGTCCGTTCCCCCTCTCTGACTCTCTCTCAGCTTTTGTTTTCCTCTCTCTGGAAGCTGTGCTAAAGTCCATTTACTCCCCTTTAAAATTGTATGCTAAGCCAGGCTACAATTTCATGGGATAGACCAGTGGGTTCATCCCTTTGAAATAATCCTGATGTAGTTCAGCAACCAGTGACTGCTCTATTAAATCATGGTCTTGGAAGGAAACAGACCCAGCTCATAACTGTCTTGCTTTTCACTTTTACAACCCTGGGCTCCATCCAGGGGCTGGACTGGTAACCATAACGACAGGCTGCCTCTATAGATAACCTGCTGAAAACAGAAATGCGTGATAGATGGAGAACTCCGATTGTTTGGAAGTACACCGTGTGTTTGAGCAAGGGGGGGAGTAGAGTGATGGCCAGAGACCAGGCAGTGAATCTTTGGCTCCCTGTGTTCTCCCTCAGTGACGTTCAGCTCCACTGGCATCTGATTTGACATGCAAACACCAACCTCTGTTATGTACCTGGCTTTGACGCCAGCGGCAGATACTCCCCCCCCCTGCAGCTCCAAACATTTCACAAGATTGGAGGAGTCATCTTGGGGGTGTTTAAAAGATGAATTAATACATATTTGTTGAAGCTAAATCATCCAAACCGTCTTTCTCCGTGAACGTAAATCAGCTTTTCTTGATCATTGGAGAACAAAACTCCCGACAACCAGTGGACACATGAAAAGCACAAACACCACACGTCACACTTTACAGATAAAAAATACACCCCCAACTGAATATGAATGTTGTGTCCATGTTCAGCTGCATGGGAACACGTCTTAAAAAGTCTTAAATCCAATAACTTGAATTTAAGGCCTTAAAATGTCTTAAATTCTCCCTAAAATTTCATAAAAGGTCTTAAATATAATTTTGAAAAGGTCTTAAAAATCTATTAACGTTACCTATATTTAAAACCGTGCATAAACTTCAGTCTCGCGTTGAAATGTTTCTATTTTTGAGGATGCGATAACAACAATAACTACAACGCGGAACTAAAGTAGGCCATCCCTGTGCTGCCCGGCGACAATTTATTGAGCACCGCTAGCTAGCGTGCTGTGCGCGGTCTGTTAAAGGGTCACTGTGTAGTATTTATGGGTTTATATGACCCAAAATCCAATGGTCGCGGGCCGCTACTGCATTGCCACGACGCCATGTTTCTACGGGAGCCTGTAAGGACAAACGCGAGAGAACAAATCAAGCGTCTCTTTACTTGTAGCGGAAGTCCCGCCTCCACTCTCTCCACTTTGTCTGCTACGGCCGCAGTAGCTCGCCCTCTCCCTCGCCTCACGAACCTCATCTGCCGACACGGAGAAAGACGACGAGGACGACATTTGACCGGCTGAGGATACCGTAGCGCTCAGGGAAGGGAGGGGGTGAGCAGAGGAGCAGTTCTTTGTTGTAAGTTTCAGCCTCTCCTCTAGATGGCACTATAAACTACTTACTTCACCTTTAAAGCTTAGCATAGCAGCGGATAAAACTTAATGAAAGCCCACAGCTAAGCCGAACGATTTATGTCTTTTGTACTTCTTAAATTTGGTCTTAAATTTTATTCATTATGGTCTTAAAAACGTGCCAAAAAGTCTTAAAAAGTCTTAAATTTGACTTGTTGAAACCTGCAGAGACCCTGAACAGCAAGTCGGTAGTCGGCAATTTGATGTATGATGCAGCTTAACATCTTTGTCACAGTATATTTATTATTATTATATGTTATATCATTTATTAGTAGACTGTATCAAAAGGTCACCCGCGTTTTTGTTACGAGAATATATAAATCTATCTAAAGGAGCACAAGACGATGGAATTTTTCATTCTGAAACAGTACAATAAAATGAGACTATGCTGTTCCGAGAAGATTGACTGTCTTTATGTAGAAATCGGGGAGTGAAGACGGAGCTTTGTGATTTGTGCGATTTTGTTCCTCTTACACCTGTTTTTATTTGTGATTTGGAAATGTACTTCAGAGTATAAGAACACAGTTTCCATGTGTATGAAGAAATCAGGCGTTTATAGAGCTGTACATGTGTGCTTTCATCCCCAGTTACATTTTCAACAAACTGTTTTTTTTTATTTTTTTTTTATTTTAATTCCCTGATAAAGTGTCAGTCATCGTCATCTTCAGAGCCTTTTAACTAGAGTCGAGCAAGCACAACAAATCCTTCACTGATGCTGGGTTTAATCAACTTATTAGATATAAAATGCAATAATAAGCATATTTATTTATTGATTCTTTCATTCTTCTGGACGTCAGTAATGAGGCTTCACTTTTCCCTTCTTGAGTCAAGTATTCTGTGTTAAACAAAGCTGCAGAAGTACCATTACACTAATATAGGGCCTGCAATGACGTATTCATATACACACACAGGACTTTAATAATATGAGTCGATAGATTTGTTGTTGACATGTTGTTTTGTTTTTAATGCAAACGTTTTGACCTGACAGTGTGAACTTTTGTATAATATTAATGTTCAATTTATTGTAACTTTGAATTTTAGATTTATATTAAAGTCCCACTGTCATTGTATATGTATTTACATTTAATGGACACTATTTTATAGTGTATACAATATTTAAAATGTGAAAATAACAACAATATATGTATTTATTAAAAGTATTTTATATGTTCATTCATCAACACTGTAGGTGGCGGTAATGAGGCTTAAGTGCTTCGCGCCACCCGCCATTCAAACAGTAGAACAAGGAAGTACGCTGCTGTTCCAATTGAAGAATCGTGCTCGTGTACTCCCGTGCTTGGCAAGTATGTACTTCAGTCGTACTTCTCAAGTATGTACTTTCCAAGTAAGCAAGTACATACTGGCATACTTGGGTATTGAGAAACGGCCCTTGCTTTGTGCACTGTGGCACAGTCATGTTGGAAGCACAGCATAGTCCAAAATGTCTTGGTATGTTGAAGCGTTAAGATTGTCCTAGATGAGATTGATACACCTGAATTCAAAACTTGACATGTGCAACGATATACTTTTGTCCATATTGTGTACATGATACACAAGTCCACTAACCTCTTCTTGCTAAGTTTACCAACACTGATGTTGTACCTTCTCCAAATACAGGAATGGAATCTCCCATTTTGTTATCATAATATGATTGTGAAATATCAAATGGGAGACAGACTTGGAATCTTAAGTTTTAGTATCTGAAAAATCAATCCAAAATGTTTTTATT
The DNA here is from genome assembly GCF_963457635.1 of Microchirus variegatus. NCBI lineage: Eukaryota > Metazoa > Chordata > Actinopteri > Pleuronectiformes > Soleidae > Microchirus > Microchirus variegatus. The sequence goes on from NC_139809.1 coordinate 28,337,976, forward strand.
GGAAGAAAACTGAACATCCTAATGCTTCCCTTAAAATATTTTCGGCTACTCAAAAACATCCCATAGTCATAGTCGGTTTTTCGCTGCTTTTATATATATATATCTATATATATATATATATAGATATATATATATATCTATGTATATAGACATGAATATATATATATATGTATAAAAGCAGCGATGTCAGAGGTATATGAACAGAAATATATATATATATATATATATATATATATATATATATATATTTTACATATATTTGTACAAATTGGTAGAAAATAATATTCAATATCGAATACGACTCAAAGATAGAATGTACGGAAAGTACATGCCTCTTGTCCCATTGCGCATGCTAACTGCAGATCGGGCAGTGACAGACCCCACAGACCCCCCATGAAGCGTTGGACCGGCATTGAGGTCAGCCATTTTTAATTTGATTACATACACCTGGCATTTCCTGTTTTGACCCGTCAAAATAAATGGATGCTGCGCAGCAAATGCTAGCTATGACGCGGTGCATGATGGGTGTTAGCCCACCTGGAAACTATAGTCACGCTGTGAGGTATAAAGATGGATGGACACTAGTGAAGTGTGAGTGGACGGAGGGAGGTTCTCCTTGGTGTGTGTGTGTGTTTAAGAGAGAGGAGGGGGACACACTCCATAAGACAAACTTCACGTGCTTCCTGGTCAACGAGCGTCCTAAAAACAAAGTGTCGTCGGGTCGGACACTTGACTTCCGTGCTCCTCATTTCAGCGCCCCAGGTAAGTCGCAGTTTGACTGTTTGCCATTTGTTTTTGCTCGTTAGAAAGTGCGTCACGTCGCTGTCGTGGAAGAAGAAAGTCTTTGACAAGTGATGACGTGAGTGCGTGACTACGTCTGTTAGACTCACTTTCACTTAATACTGTAACACGCTTTCTTTGACTAGTTTACTGTAAGAATGTCGACATTAACTGTCGGTTTTGCGTGTCACAGCTGACGCCATGGCAACGGTCTCTGAACGTTCAGTATGAAGCAGGAGCGTCACCAAGCACCTGCAATCAATTAAACACGCACATGGGGAATATTTGAAGATGTAAAAAACATGGTTTTAGTTAATGCATTGCATTTAAAAGTGCATAGGGCAGGATTTATGTGTTTATTTATTGATTTATTCATGTCATTATTGATTTATAGTATCCTTTCAGCATACACTCACTTAATTAAATGGCTGCTAGAGTGGCACCTGGTGTGATGTGATGTGCTCTGTGCATAGATTGTTTTATAAAAAGGAGAAAAGACAGTTTTCTGATTTGTCAATAAGGAAGAATCAATACATCAAATAAATAAACTACTCTAAAGACTCCATTGGTTGCAGAAGTTATGTTGAATAGAAGTCTACGTCTTACTTGGTTTTAGAGCTGCAACTAACGATTATTTTCGTAATCGATTAATCTGTCGATTATTTTCCCGATGCATCGCTTGGTCCAGAAAATGTTAAAAAACGTTGATCAGTGTTTGTCAAAGCTGGAAATGACGATGTACTCGAATGGCTTGTTCTTGTCCACAAACAAAAAATGATTCAATTTTAATGATTTCTTTGTTATGTGGAGCAAAGCAACCAAGAAAATATTCACATTTAAGAAGCTAAAACGATCACAAATCTCGTTTTAATCATGAAAAAAACTTCAAATCGATTATCAAAATATTTGGCGATGAATTTAATAATCGATTAATCGTTTCAGCTCTACTTGGTTTCTACTTGGTTTTTGTCACATTTTCCTGAAGATGGTCTCAATCACTATTTTTTAGGAATTTAATAGAACATGATGTCAGTTAAGTCAGTAAACTCTTTTTCTATTAAGATGGAAATGGACAATAAAACATGGTGCATGATGTGATTGGACACCAGTGCGATTGACGGCTAACATTAACCATTAGGTTGCTTGGTTTCCGCTTTTGTCTGTGAATTTCCAGTCGTAAATTCATGTTGGCCAAATCCCGATAGTCGAGGAGTTCATTACGATTTTATGGCTGTGATGTCACAACTGATTGCTACTTAGTTGTGTGATTGTGATGGTACTTGAGTTACTGTTGCCTGTCTATTGTTTTGAACCTGTCTGGTTCTCTTGACATCAACAAGACCCAGAGAACTGTCGCTCACTGGATATTTTCAGCTTTTTTGGACCATTTTCTCTTTATCCCAGATATGGTTGTGCTTGAAAAAAACCCACTAGAATCTAGATTAGCTGAAATAATGTCCAACTAACAGCCACGATGCCTTCTTTCCTCAGTCTGATGCTCATTTTGGAGTTCAGCAGGTCATCTTGAACATGTCTACTTGCCTAAATGCAAGGGATTTGTTTCCAAGTCATTGGCTGATTTAGATATTTGTGTTATTGAGCAGCTGAATTATGTTTCCATCATCCCATGCTTAGGTGCATTTTTTTGTGTACTAAAAATATATATATATATATATCTCTCTATATATATGAATATATATAGAGAGATATATATATATATAAATATAAAAGGAAATGTGAATAAGTGCAGTGTAAAACATTTCAATTAATAACAGATAACATTTACAAATGATTTGATGAAGTGCCACTCCAGCTTCTGCATTTCGCTGCACTGGAAAAATGGAGAAACCACAACATTCCTCGACCTCAAGAACCAAATGTTACTACAGTAATAGATGAGAAGCAGTAATCAAAAGCAACCGTGCATCAACAGCTACTGGCGCGCCACAGTTACATCATCGGGTTACACCTCGTCCTTCTTCTGTGGCGACCAAAGCTTTAACTTTTTGCACCATCGACTCCAGCTCTGGCAACAACTTTGTCCTAATGAACATGTCTGTGACATGCTTTGGTCAAAATACCATAAGGATGAAGCACCACAGCAGTTCAATCACCCTGTCTAAACAGCCCCGTTCAGAATGCTCTGTTTAGTAGTATCTCTTTAAGAAAAGTAGCAGCCACAGAGGCTACTGGGAGCTAACAGCAGTTAGCATTTGGAAAATTGATCATTTGCAGGCTCTAGCAGGCACATTGCCGTCATATATAACATGTATCCACTGGACAGATAAATCCTCTGAGGCTGGAAGTTTGTGTAGAACTCTGTGCTGCACTGTGGAGCCAAGAATATAACATTTCGCAGACCTCCGGTTTTCAGATACCATTGTCCTCGCCAGCACTCTGGCATGTATTACGGACAAAACGGAGCTCTGCGAGACAACAATTCCAGGAATTTAGTGCATTGTGACGTCCCAATGAGCGCAGAAGTCAACATAACGTGTTTTATTTCCTGAACTTGGACTGAGGAGGACCACAAAAACATGAGTGAGTCATACTTTATCACACTTTGCCGACTGATAGAGCCTCAAGAGTCCCAAATATAAGGATTTAAATGATTAAAAAGTTGATTTGCATAATATGGATGAATGCAATGAAAAGCATGTCGGTATTCAGACCGTTTCAGTGATGGATAGATTTAGGGCTCCAACAATTATTTGATTAATTTATTATTGATCAGCGACTAAATTAATTGAGTGTTTTCAATAATTAAAACAAGCTTTCTGAATTGTCAGCTTCTTAAATATAAATATTTTCTGTTTTCTTTGCCCCATATAACGGAGAAATCAATAACTATGGTCTGTGCAGGCAATGAGACATTTGAGAGCATCACCATTTCCAGGTTTGAGAAACACCGATCAACGTTTTCTGACAATTTGACGTTTTCTTTACAGATTTAGTGTATAACTGATAACATTATAACATAACTCAACAATGTTCAGTTCAAATGTGTCAAGACTGTGTGCCAGTGAGCCATCATACACACTGAAACTGAGGGAGATAAAAGTCACTCAGCCATCTTTTAATGGAATGATTTACACCAGTGTTTTATCCTCTGTGACCTGACAAAACGTCTGCCAAGGTCCGTGTACCCTCACTTTAGGAATCACCGCTGATGTAAAAGACTAATTCACAAACTAGACATGACATTAATCACTTAATTACGGCTGATATCAGTGTTTGCATGTGTGTTGTGTTAATAATATTAATAGTATTAACACATAATATGTGTGAGTGGATTGGGAGATGACACGGAGGTCAATATTTTTTACGAGCCAAGTCATAAACGCTCACATTTGCCTGTTATGTATTAAGTGTGAGAACCAGACGAGTGTAGTCAATGAGCTCTGTGGTCTGTTTAAGTGACTTTGTGCTTTTATTAGCAATGAATGTTTTGTTTTGGTTGTGTTGTGTTGTCTTTATTAGGGGATTTCAGTATTTCTGATAGACCTTGTCAGGGAGAGCAGATGCTACAGAGCCGATAGTAATATCACATACTCTGGGGTGTCTTCTGATTCGTCAGGTCTAGATTCTGCAATGTTATGTGCTCAAAAAGGAGGTCAGCTGACTACCTAAAGGTATCGAATAACCATGTTGCTTCCATTATATTCCAAAATGCCAGTGCATTAACATGCCTTGTTTATTTTACATGCTGTTATTGCAATATGTCATCATTTTCTGTAGTAGGAGGAAGGAAAAGTTTATCAGAGAGTTGAAGAGTTCAGGTTACTATGGCTGTTTCCATACTCACCATGGGGGCATTAGAAGGGTCAGATACATTACATTCAGTCTGTCTGCTTGTGTAATATGTTGCTCACTCTCTGTGGATTTAAAGTGCTTGGTGAGCTTGAAACTGGCACGGTTCATTTTTCTGGAAGCATTTTTATTTTATTTTTTGCCATCGTGGTGGTGTAAACAAACTGAGTCAAGCATATCTGGAGCTCTGAAATCTTGGTGGACATTGAATGCAGTCCCTGAAGGAAATAAACGTTGTGACATTTTGTAAGCTTATCAAAACCAAGACGCCAAGGCCAATGCGTGCCGTAATCGAGCTAAAGGCGGATCCAACTAAATATTCAAGCCTCGACATGGATCAGTATGAGATTCTTAGAGAATGATGACAAAATAACGATGGAAAAGTCTGAACACACAGCTGACTGACTCTAGCACCAACCTGGAGGGGCAGGGTGTCTGTTTTATAACCTGAATGATTCTTCCCTCAGGTTGGAAATAACTCATATTTTAGCTAAGGTATGATAGGAAAGTTTAGTGGTTTGAATATCGTGGTATATTTGAAAACAGGTTGTCAGTCCATGCCTATTTGAGGGCGTGACCTTTTAGAAAGTATTTATGAGCGGTAGATGCAGATGACCTGCTTTGTTTAAGCGTGTTTTTTTATGGTTATATAAATTTCTGTGTGACATGTTTTTGAAATTTTGAAAATGATTACAACATACATTGAAGTAGGCCTGGTTTTTGCGTCCCTCTTCATCCTAGCCCATGGCCAAGGCCGCTTTAATGCACGGGCTTACCTGGGCTGAAACCTAGGGGCCTCCCATTTTCAGGTTCATGATGCGCTGAAAATTGTTTTGTAACAGGTCAGGTTTTCTGTCAATCACTCTAATCACACGTTACGTGACTGCTGATTGATCCAAGTGACACACATGACCCCATTGGCCCATCAGAATGTCTAGTTTTGGGGGTGTGTGTCCTGCTATCGTCGGGGAAAACGTTCTAGAGTGGTGCCCAGAAAAGAAAAGGAAAGAATTAAGAAAGAGTCTTGTCAAAATAAAAGCTTAAAATAAAAAAAACTCAATAACGGAGAGCGTGTGTCCAGAAAACGGCTCTGTTATTTCGCCATCAGCAGGTACTGCGTTTTGCTTTGCAGGCACATTTTTGGTGATAATAAAAAGTCACCATTCGTTAGTATGGGGTTATTTTGACTGGAAACATGCAAATGATGGTATAACGGAACATGAAAGCTGTGACATGCACAGAAAAGCCATGATTGCTTTCATCAAGCAGCTGACAGTGGGACAGTGGACTCGGAACTCAAATAAACAGTTAAATGAGGAGTGTGAATATTCGGCTGTAGATTACCTATATATTACAATTTTTAAAAATGAGACTCTATAAATCGAGGGGATGGGAGGGCCTCCAAAACCTCTCAGCCCCGGGGCCTAACATTAGGTTAAGGCGGCCCTGCCCATGGCCTAGTAGCAGTCCTGCTGCTCTATAGAATGTCTGTGTAAATATGAATGAGGGTTAGGATAACTTCACTGAGGGAGACATGTATTTTTCTTCCAGTATAGGTCAGAGACGGAAATGACAGCATCTTGCTGTGTGTTTGTGTTCACAGTTTGTAAGTTCTTGCGTGCCAGAATGGCCCTTTGTTTTCAGAGACATTAGGGACTGAGAGAGGTCGCCCACATTGGACGGAGGCCGACTCCGATTCCATGGGAGAACGGCTGCTTTATTTGTTAACACCAGAAATCTCTTGCGTGATGAAAGGAAACTTTTCCAATTAGCTTTTCATTGAGCAGACGTGTAAGTGGTCTGAGTGGGAGGCTGTGTTTTGATTTACCTCTCTTATCTATGGTTATAAATATGATCTTGCCAAATGTGGCATGTGGTACAAGGCTTTGTCTGGAGCCATAAACGATTGATATCTCAAAGCATGTTTTCTTCTGCTGTCACCGTACCAGGAGGTCGGCCCAGGAAAACAGGAACTGTTGAACACCAGTGTCTGACACGGCATCCCACCAGTTCTGGTTATGTTAACACATTAACCTATCAACATTCTTTGCATCACTCTGTGTGCCGGCTAGCACGCATAACTCTACAATGTTTGTGTGTGTGCAGGAGAGACAGACGTGTTTTATTATCTTTCTTGAGTGTTTATGAATTTCCATAAAGTGAAACATGACTCCTATTTGTGTATACGCCTGGAGCATAGGTTTACGGTTGTATTTCATACTACAAGCACAATGTCTAAGGCTACATCCATAATGCTGCTATAATTCTATTATACATTGTGATATAACTTATTACAAAGATTGATTTTCATCCACATGCCACACAGCTATTTAATTATTCTGCGTCCATACTTGCAACACATTACATGGCCATTCAGATACACTGTGCATGCATGTTTTCTTAGTTTCAGAGAGAACTTCTAATGAAAAACAACAACTGTGAAAAGTGCATGGATTTCTTTTTTAGACCGAGAAATGGGGTGCAGGCTTTTAGCTAGGATTTTTTAAAAGGGTGTCCCAATCTTTGTGTAGAAGACGCTTTAGCGCTGTAATTAAGGGAATAACAGATGCCACATGCCAAAACATGATTTGCAGTCTGCAAAATATTTTTTTTTATGCAAATATTTTGCCTCTACTGTTGTTGTTGGTGAGTTCAATATGTTATATGAACATTATTCCTGAGTCTCTGTGACATGTTAGGAGGATTTTATGGTCCGTTGCTTTAGATTTATTACATAACGCACCTTTAATAGGTGCTGTTCCACCGTGTGCTCGCATTTTGTTGGAATCATTTTATTGGCGTGGAAACGGGAGATGAAAATAGGGCTTCTTTGGGGTGTCCTGTCTAAAAGTAAGATGGGGTGTAACTGAAAGAATGTGTTCATGGAGCATTATGGGTAACAGCTGATGGTTCAGTCTGAGCCGATAAGAATCGGGAAGCGAATGAGGGTAACTGCGTCATTGTTGTAAATGGTCTCTCCAGACTAAATTGCAGTATCCAAATCAAATAAATCTTTAAAATTCCCAGTGTTCAGGGCTTGAGAATGCTGGGGGAATTGCGGAGAGCGGACATATCTGGAGCAGAATAAATGTGATTTAATACCAAAATCGAGAGGTGTTTGATGAAGCTTAAAGCTAAGCCATTCACTGGCTGAGCCTCACCTAATACCCGTGTGCCTGAGAAAGCCTGCCACCAAAGACACTGGAGGACAAGAGTAAGGCCTTATTCAGTCTTTTGAAAATGAGCTTTTACGTTCACTAAGAACGGAGACAGAAAGGGATCAGGAGGCCTGGACTTATTGAGTGCATATGACTCATGCTGTCTTTTTTTTTTTTGAAATACTGCAATAAGTTATGGAAAGAACAAGATCATTGGATGGAAGGATGTATTAAGATTAATACAGCTGTTTTAGCGATGTCATCTTTTGGCTAATTTCCGTCTGTTGTTGTTAACCTCTTCCTCTGTCCGACGTCACTTTATAAACATGTTTGTTGGGAAGGGGATGACAAACAGCCTAAGCTTACGACCGTCTCGCTGGAGAGTTCTAGCTCTGATTGGACAAAGTGTTATATATAGTTGACGTTTGTCCTACATTTACTTGCAGAGCTTTCAAACAGAGAACCCATTCCACTGACTAAACATGAGATAAGGAATATTCATCAAGACATTGAGCTGTTTAACATTTATTTCACTAACGGCCTCGTTAGGACATGGTGAAATAATTATATATATATATATATATATATATATATATATATATATATATATATATATATATATATATATATATATATATATATATATATATATATATATATATATAGATAACGGGAGAGGAAGAGGGCTAAACTACATCATGATTTCCAATTTCTCTTATCATCTGGCTTTATTAAATTAATTTTTTACTCTTTGTTTGGACTCGATGGCCCGATCCCAATGTCCACCCTCGTACACTCGCATACTTTGAGGCGCTGTTGCGGTCTGTGAAGATTTAAGGCTGTCCCCCTGTGAAATCTTCAAGTGTGCGAGGACATTTTGAGCACTTTATGGCCACTTGTACGTAAGGGGCCATTTCTGCAGTATTTTTCTGAGGGAATTACCAACGGTGCATAGCGTGCTTATGAGGAACAAACCTAGCATAACCTGAAAAGAACAAGAAAAATATAGCCCCAGAAGGATAAACCAACTCTGTTGGTAACACAGACCACAAAATGTTCATATAATCAGGATAATGAGAGAAATTTAAGAATATGCTATTTAGTTAATTAATCAACCATTTATTTTATATTTGTCTTTGCACAATGATGTCATTAATTTTGCCCAAAAGAGTAAAGTAATTATTGATTTACAATCCCTCTCAAGTAAAAAACCCATCAGTTTAAAGAGTTCACAACTAGGCCAATTTGTAACATGTCCAGGGTAACATAATATGGCGCATAGTGCTATTTCTATAATGTTGAGCCTTTGCACCCTCACACACCCTGGCACTTAGCAGGCAAAGTCATCAAAGGCCCAGTTCAGACAGACGTTCATACCTTCATACGTATAGGTATGAACGTCTGTCCTCAGTGATCCAATCACATATGGACGACTGTTTGTACGTGATGAAATGCATCCTGTCTTCTCCCACCCTGTGTTCAAATACACCCTTAACAAAATGTTATTTTGAATCTGACAGATTATACAGAAACAACTGAGGGAATCAAAGCACTACTCAAGCTGCTGCAACATGAAATAAAATTTAACATTTAAAAAATAATAATACGGCGAACAATGATATAGATGTGGCAGCTGCAGAAAATCAAATTATGGGAACTGATCAGTGTAGAGAAAACTGCAGGTGATATGGTCAGGTGAGGTAGTAATCTAGGAGACCTGAGGACAAATATTGTTCATGCATGCTATGGATGGTGGCCACGTGTGTCTGAATGTGGTGTTTATGCATCATCTCAGGGAGGTAATACCAGGTCTGAACAAGGTCCAAGTTCATGATGGTTTGGGGCTTTAGGGTTTTCTTTGTTCTACTCTATCCTGTAGAGCTGCAACTAACGATTATTTTCGCAATTGATTAATCTGTCTATTATTTTCTCGATTAATCGATGAATCGTTTGGCCCATAAAATGTCAGGAAATGTTAAAAAACGTTGATCAGTGTTTGTCAAACCTGGAAATTATGATGTTCTCGAAAGTCTTGTTTTGTTCACAAACCAAAATGATTCAGTTTTAATGATTTCTTTGTCACGTGGAGCAAAGAAACCAAGAAAATATTCACATTTAAGAAGCTAAAACAATCAGAAATCTTGTTTTAATCATGAAAAAAGCTTCAAACAGATTATCGATTATCAAAATAGTTGTCGATTAATTTAATAATCGATTAATCGTTTCAGCTCTACTATCCTGTTTTACTTTGAAATGTCTTTCCTTGTTTGTCAATCTTTTGTGTCTTTTAAAGATGTTTAGCACATAACAGCCAACAGCTTGAACATTACACGTTAATGTACGTCGTCTGTAATCATTTGTAATACAAGCTGGAGAGTGGTTTATTCCATTTAGGGGAGTTTCCCTTCATCTATCATAAACATTTGATATTGTATTTGTTAGTGTGTTTTTACAAATCACATGATAGACATCACCTTAGGAGGTAGTTACAAGTCTAATACTATGTTGAAGCTTGTTGGTCCTGAGATTGCACAATTGATTGTTTATTCCTCTCGTATGTTGCTTTTTGTTTACCTTGAATCACTTTTGCCTGAGAATTTCCCTGTGGGGATAATACAGTAAATTTGATTTGAACTGATGTTTGTCATCTAATAAACAAGCACTTCTCAGTCAAATTCCCAACTTCCTCGGGCCAATGGCCCTGAGATTTATCACCATTCATCTGTAGGGACAATGCTTTTGTGTTTAGTCTACATACAAGTTTCGTCCTTTGTCTAAAGCATGTTCAAGTACTTGGCTGGAGCTTGTGAATGTAGACGGATGACATGTGGACAAAAACAGTTGGATATCGACTCCATTATCGTGCTTAAAAAAGGGTGTTTGTTTGCAGCTTCAACTAAATGAAGGATAGAGAGCATGACGTCAATATCTATGAAAGGAGGATACTTTCGAGAGTAAAGTACGGCGAGCAATGGGAGGGAGAGCAGGAGTGACAGCTGAAGATAAGCTGGAAGAAGGAAGTCTGGTTCTGTATTTCATTTATTTACTCCACCAATTTTGCTCCAAAACATAGTCCAACTGGAGAGTTTCACTTTTCACATTAGCAGATGTTCACTTTTAATGGTGTGAGCAATGGCTCACAAACAAATGATCTTGTTTAAATTTTGAACTTCATCTGTAATTTTAATAATTGCTGGGTTATGATATCTGACGTTTGTTGCTACAACAGAAGGAACACAATGCTTAAAAATAGGAGACTCTTTATCACAGAAAAACAAATTTCTCCTCAATGTCATAAATTTCATCTGCACTTTTCTTGCTGTCAAATGCCAAAATCTCTAAAAAGTTACCAACTGTCTACACATTTTTTAAAAGTTAGTTTGCCCTGTGACCACAGCAACCACAAATCGCACATTGTTGGGAGCAGAGATAACCAGGATGTAGTTCACTGTATGATGCATCTCTTCACCAGTGAACAAGCATCAATTTTAGGGCCCTATGAAATCCGTTTTATTTTTTTCCAAATTCCGTTTTATTTTTTCCCAAATTCCGTTTTTACCGTTTTAATTTTTTAGAATTCATTTTTTTCCGTTTTATTTTTTTTTATTCTGTTTTTTTTACCTTTTATACTTACTTTACCACCATATAATGTGTGCTTTTTGTGTCAGTGAATAAAATGTCCACTGAAATGCAACTTTCTTCTTGAATCCACTGACTTCTCAATTGTTCAATTGTTTTGACTTAAGTTAAATCCTAATTAAGTAAATGCCAGTGAATCTTAAAACAAGCCATGCAATGCTGGTCACATTTAAAAGTAAAATAATTAACATAAAAAAAAAAGTGGTAGTGCCCCCTCATCTGGTGCAGACGGATTTCTGAGCACCGCCTCTGCGCTGTACTGTTCTCTCTCTCCTGCGCCGTGCGCTTCTCCATATCCGAGTGGATCATTTCTCTACACGCAATATTACACCTACAACTCTGCAATTAAGGGAATAACAGATGCATTAGATGAGCTGATGTCTTTAGTTAACTGTTCAAAGAGAGAGAATGTTCTCTGCTGTGAAGTGAAAGTCGCGGGGAGTTCGTAAGTTTCACTTTTGCGCAGAGACTTTCCAGCATTTAACAGGCGATGTTCCACAGTTTACTCGCCGTGTTTCGGCCGCCGAATTATCGGTGCATTCCTTAATAAAACATCTTTATTGACAATAACAATATAACCGTAATAATCGCGTATTTGATGGTGTGACTTGAGTTTCAATCGGCACCTGGACAAGGGGACGCTCGCCGGTTACATGCGTGCGCAGCGCATTTGTTCCGCGGTTTAGAAAAAAAAAAGTGTATATAGCAACACGCACTGGGGGAGACCCTGGCCGGGTGAGTGTTTGTGAGGAGATGCACGGGTGGTGCCACGAATGAGCGTTCCCCGGAACATTTCTCCAGACAAACGTTCCTTCTCCTCACGATGACAGCATTTCAGTCACATTATGTCAATTTCCGCGATATTCCGCGTTTAACATTAGATTCCGTTTTTATTGGCCAATTCCGCGATTCCGTCCGCGATTCCGTTAACACGGAAATCATAGGGCCCTACAATTTAAATGCTGCCTTGAGCCACATATTGTTAATATAAGCTAAGTATGTTATATTATTTGTCACCTTGCCAATAGTTTTATAACGAGTCATAGTGTAGGGTCCCATTGGATGTAACAGACAGCTGCACTGTAGCATTGGAGTCTAAAATACAGAATACGTTTTTGTTTATAGTGTTGAAGAATGGCATATTCAATAAGAATAAGAGTTTGATTATAGTTTGAGTTTAAGCAGAGTCACTCACACAGTCTGTTATGAGTGAATAATCGTGTCACAATAATACAATTCCAGAGGCAGCTCGAGAGCTTCATGATTGCTGATAAAACTCAATGCCAAAGCAAAGAGCACCAGAAAGACGGGCTCTTCTGTTGTTCGAGGCCACTGCTAAATACGGCCAGGCCGTATACTACATTCAAATTCGGTTACTACATTCAAATTCAAAACACAGAGGTCTTTTAGGGTGCATGGCTAGTCTTTAAACACTGCAAAGCAACACAATAATACATAATCTTCTATAAATATATTAATTTGTATGCTTTTATAGATGTAAACATTGGAATAGTACTCTTCTATCAACATTTGTACTCATCAGAATTAAACAAGTTAGATTTGAACACCATGACTGTGAAATGTATAGAATTTGCTGGGTATGTATAACACATGGTTCTACAGCACTGTTATCTGTAAGCCCATACAACCCTATGGCATGATCCTGATGATGCGTGACAAGGCAGAGCTGCACTTGTGTCAGTAAACGGTTAAATAGTGAAGGGGCAGTGACAAAAGTGTACAGTTGCCTTGGTGTGGTCATGTAAATAAGTCTGTGAAATAACCATAAAATTGAATGCATTTTTTTTCAGAGCTTGTGCTTCCTCATATTGGAGTTCCGAGTTCAAAGTTTGGTTTCAATTTCGTCTTGCTGTGACGGGCAAATGCTTCCGAACATCAAAAATCCTTCTGGTAACTTTTGTGAGGCTTGATCCAAGGATCATGGACATCCAGTTTCGTGAAGATCGGACAAAATGTGTGACCAGTGAAAGTTTAGTTTCGCTTTCTATTCAATCCAATATGGCAGAAGAACGACAAGGGTCAGTAACACTATCTTCAATTTCCACACTACACCGGTTCCGGCCGGACTTTCCAGAGTTGAACCGGTGGAGATACCTCAAAAGGTCTAGGAGCTGGAGCTGACCCAAAATCTGACTGACGGGAATAAGAAAACTTAAGGACAATAGTGTGCTGCCTTTCAGCAAGCACACTTATTAGAACCAATCAGGAGAAGTTAATAGTCGGATGGTTTATTATGTGATATATGAAAAGAGAGTTAACCCAATTTATACTCCTGCGTAAAGTGCTCTGCGTCAACACAGAGCTTGTCAGAGAGTCTCTGCGTCGTCTCCGACTGCACAAAATATTTTTTAAGTGTCCGTCACTCCGTCAAGGGACAACGGAGACGGCAAGGGCTGCGATTGGTCCTCAGGACAGGCCGAGCGAAGCTGCTCTGTGCCGGCTCACAATGCGCACCGAGTGTCCACAGAGGCGGAGCTGATCACCGCCGACATCGTCGCTGCCAAACTATAAATACGTCATATCTTAATACACAAACCACATGTTCATAAATACCTGTTTGATGTGAAGACAATGGCCTAAACTCCTTGTTATTTTTCCAGAAGTGACTTCTTGTATTTTGTTATAGCTGATGTACCAAGATGGACAACTTTGTTGATTTTCTAAAGTCTACCACGACAATAGCAGGCTTTTTAGCTGGTTGCAGTTGTGGATTGATGAAAATTATGGTCTAAGTATTGAAAGCACTTCCCAAAGCCCCACAGTAGGAATGATATGTTGTGATTTCAAACCCTGTTTCAACAATTTTTTTTTTTTGAAGAATTCACATCAGACGGCAGTGTTTTCCTTTGATTGGTGGTTGAAAAATGTCTTGATGGGCTCAGCTGTGGTGACTGTCAGTGCTCATAGTAATTACCATGTTTTTCCTGTATGTGAATTTAAAAAAAAATCCACACCCAAGCGACTTCTCCTGGGAAAGTACTTGATTTAAGAATTATTGAAAATCTAATTTAACAGCCTGTTCAAAATTCACAGTAATTACTGGGCTTTCAATCTTTAGGGAAGTCTATAAATTATAAATTCAAAATAAAATCATCTGAATCCCCACTTTGTCAATGTCAAGGGTCATGATATGGAACACTGGTTGTTCCTTTGTTTTATGCACACACTCTACCTCCACCAACTATGGGACTGTTTGCAATAATCCTCAGCAAAAATGTGATATTTCTTATTTTCTTTTATCCATCTATCTATTTATTTAATGTATTTATGTATTATATACAGGCATATTTGCCAATACAGTTTATTATTGTCCCTGTCAATCACAAGAATGGGTTTATTGACTCCGCCCATTTCTGAGCACCTTTATGCCTTTTCTGCTGCCTATCATGCCATGTCATTATCTCCATTTCATCTTAATGACCTCCAGAAAATGTGTGGGAAACATGAGGGAGAAGAAAACTAGAAGCAGAACCTCGCAAATCTCTCACAGTGAAATAAATCATTACTTTAGCTGGATATAGCCCCCCCCCCCCCAAGGAGGGTTGGGAAAAAGAATAGGACATGGGGCTCTGTCGCTTTCCAGCTTTTACAATTATTCATGTAATCAGTTTTGAACAAGAACCTTTTCATTTTGAGGATGTGGGCTGCCGGCTCCATTCAACGTAGTCATACTCGAGCCTGGAAAATGAGGTGAACGTGGCTGTACCCAGCTGTGTCTTGGCTCAGTGATCATTTAGTGCAATTAGAGAGTGAGAGACAAGATCAGGAAACACCCAAAGGCTGTGTTGACGCTGCTGAGTCCGTGGCCGTTTAGTAGGTCTCGGGGAGAAACTCTGAGATTGTGTTATGTATGAGGTTCAGTGTGGATAGTTGCTTAATGGTCACAGACTCTTGTTGTCTGTATCATTGGAGGCATTTATGTGGACTATATTATTGAACAATAGAGAGCAGTCTTATCAAACGTGTGCAGTAATATATGATAGTGTTCATATTTAATTCAGTTCCAAAATACTTTATTCATCTCCCGAGGGCCAATTCAAAGGCAAGCAGGTCTGCAAACAAACATGCAAAGTCATCCACAAACAAACAGCAGACAACCAAACTCATTCATAAACAAACAAACAGCAGACTGCCAAACTCATCCATAAACAAACAAACTAATCCACATAAAAGTCTTCCTTTTCTGAAACGCAAAATCACAAGAATAAACAATTCTAAAAACAGATATCAAAGTGAAATTTGTAGGGCTGTAAAGTCAAAGTCGACTGGTCGACTAATTGGTCGACACGCTCTGGCTCGACCAAAATTGTGATTGGTCGACTAAATTTCTATGGTGTATTTAATTTTATGGTGAATTTCATTAGGAGGAAAGTACCACATGCTAATAGGGGTGTTTTACAGCACCTGTGCTTCACAGGTAACAACCATATAACCAACATATCAGGATTATTAGCATATTTCAATGTTTTAGTCTAATAATGGTTGATTGGTTTTATAACTGCAGGCGCACCTGCAGACGCTGTTGAACTCCAGCCGCGGGTCTTTTCAAAATAAAAGAGCCGCACCCGCAAGTACCCCCCGTCGATTAGTCGATTTTTCTGGTCGAAATTTTAGGGCTTTAGTCGACCAAGAGTTTCTTTGGTTGATTACAGCCCTAGAAATGTGTACTGAAGGATGGGTAAGGCTTCTGTGCGAGTGCATTCACCAAGTGAAGTGACCATTTCGTGAGCTGTTGCTGTTCATCACTCTGGTTGCTTCTGGAATTAATACAAACCACTTCTTGTTTGTCTAAAGCACTTTGCTGATGGCAACAGCCGAAACTTGTCATGTTTGAGATCAACATTTTTTTCTGTAATTTTCTAACAAAGCTTGAGAGAAAACCCAACTTATTTTATTGTAGAAATACTTTCTACAAAATATCCATCCATACTTATTTATTGGAAGAAATAACTTTGTTATGCAATGCACAGAATTCATCTCACAACACGGTATCAACTCAGTCAACTCTGAGTCATCATGTCACTGATATTTAACCTTGGAGAAGCATCAAGATTCTTACAGTTGATCCTCATGGCATGCAGTATAGAGACTTTGAATGAGAGATAAAGAGTGAGAACTACTGAGCAGCTTCAGAAACATTCTTAGTTCTTCTGTGGAGAGTGTGACCTGAAGATATATTGACAGAAACATGACACTGGATTCTTGAGAATGTGTGTTTGTGCACACTGTTTCCTCTGTGAGTGTTTGAGATATTCACTTTACATAATATTTTCACCTGATTTACATTTTTGACAATTTGTAGCACTGGCAGTTTGGTAAAAGACCTTTATGTACTTGTAGGCCTGGGCGATATATCGATTTTAATTTGAGTGTTTTGTTCTGGACGATTTAAAAAATGATAACATCGATTATTTTCTCCTATTACTACGGCGCACCTTTTTCCCTCCGGAGCTTCCGTGCGGAACCACCCCTACTTGTTTCCCCTCCGGACATGCACACGGATGCACACATAACATGGCTACCGCAAACAAGTGCAAGACTTTTGTTCCCAAGAAAGGACGTATCTTTAGTGATTTGGAACTGGTTTGGGTTTGCGGCGACAGAAGTGAAAAAAGTGACTGCACGCTGCAAACTTAGTTTTAAAGCCCATTTCAACAAAAGGCAGTAGCACAAGTAGAGTGAGCGGCGAGCTACCGCTGTCTGTGACTGTATCGGAGTCTTTGCTCCGGAGACCTCCGACACAACAATCAAGCCGGTCAGTGCCGAACTGTAGATCATTTAAACACATGTAACAGTCCCACAAACGTGGGTTAATCTCCAGCAATTACAAGGGAAATCTCAAAGTTGGTAATCTAAAAGTAGTCTGGTCCGCGACTGGCATCACGCTCTCGCTGCGGGCACCGCAAAAAAAGCAGGTCTTTTCCCTCGCAGCCATATCAGTTTGAAAACTACATTCTGTCATTCTCAGTCTTCTCTATTTACAAGGCCAAATTAAAGAGGGCGAGAGTTACCGGTGGTAACTTTTAGCAAAGATGGCAGACACTGTGTTTACATTCTGGGAATGAAGTCTCGTCCATTCTGGGAAGTCTCGTCCCCCTATGGGTGAGTCCATAAAGTGCAGAACTAGTGTTGCAGTTCTCATCTTGACGTTGTGCGCGTCATATTGTGCGTCGGAGGTGAGCAAAAATAAAAAAAAATTTTTTAGAAATCAGGGGAAAAATAAGGGAGGGAAGCACACTTTCTAAAAAATAATAATGCTATTCTAGCAATACAAAGCCACATGCTAATCAGTGAAGTATTCCTTTAAGTCCACAGACACGGGAGTGTGTGCTACGGTCATGGAGGACGCTTTTTTAAAATATTTTAATTAACTGACAGT
Organism: Microchirus variegatus; assembly: GCF_963457635.1. Taxonomy (NCBI): domain Eukaryota; kingdom Metazoa; phylum Chordata; class Actinopteri; order Pleuronectiformes; family Soleidae; genus Microchirus; species Microchirus variegatus. The sequence goes on from NC_139809.1 coordinate 28,355,763, forward strand.
GAAAAACTGTGTATATAAAATCGATTTAAATTGAATTTTTTATGAATATATTGGGGATTTTATTTTTAGGCCATATCGCCCAGCCCTAAGTACTAGTCAAACTTACTTTTAGCACTTAAATCCGTAGCAATGTGCACCCACTTCACTCCCATTATCCTTATAACACAAGTAGTTTAAAGAAAGCAATGAAATCTGCCTAATCACTGCTCATTGTAACATTGTTTACTGTGCCACTGCCTTTATGGCAATCTGAATTCATTCCCCTCTGTGCTAACTAGCTATCCATTGAGCCTCTCATGCTCACTGAGACTTGGATCGGAACCTTTTTCTTAATTCCTGTCAGTCTGCTTGAGGAGGTTGGACTGTCGGCCATGTCTAACAAATGGAAATTCACTCAACTCTTGCCTCCAAACAAATACCTCTTTTGTGTACCACCAGACTGTTATGTAATTTGCTTTGGTTAAAGTTTCTGTGGTTGTCTTTTTACTGTCAAATGGACATTGTCTACTGTTCCTTAACCGATCTGTCCAGCATTCGTCCTTTGTGTTACGCACAATCTGAGCCCTGCAGACATCCTGTCCTGAAAACTCATTTGACTAAAAATGGGTTTGCAGCCCTGCAACTCAAGACCTTCTAAAAAGCTTGACCTAATTCTCACCTGAAGTTTTACAATGACTCTTCACATTATTTTATTCAGCACGAGCCACCACCTTGGGCATCATCCTCCATGGTCTGTCTGACTGCTGTGTGTTCAACTTCAACAACTGCCTCCAAGCCATTATCTTCCACCATTGTGCCAATAATCACTCATGATTACAGCCTTCAATGGCTTTACCAACATTTCCAACCACATTCAAAGCCTTTGATAGACTTAAGTATTGCATCCTAGTTTTAGCGTTTTCATGCACTGGCACAGTTCCCATTTGTTCCATTCAAATCCTTGGTGCTCTTTGTGAACCAGCTAGCGTAAGCAGAACCAAAGTAAGCCTAAATAAGATCTGAGGGCTTGAAAAAATATTTGTTTTGTTGTTGAGTCGAGTGCACGATTATCAATGATGAGGAGGGAGGTTCAGCATTTTCAAAGATGTAATCTGATGAAATGTTTATTAAATGTGTCACAAATACTTTTCCTGGATCTGATAGTGATGGTGGTGCAGCCTTGAACAATAGCAGATAGCTGAGAGGGGTTTTACAGGGGGTTTCCATTGCTTTTAGTCAGTGCTGAGATAAACAATGATAATACAGAAATTTTAATATTAGTAAAACTGTTATGTAAATGACAGTGCTGTGCGTGTGTGTGTGTGTGCGTGATTTTAGTTTTGTGTGCTTTACACCAGACAGTGTTGCCTTCATGTAGCATATTTCTAAGCTCCAGCTTTTTCTTCAGTTTCTTTAGAGGTTAGTGCTTGTCAGCAATGAAGTTAAAAGTTTAATGAAAAAGTGTAAGCCTAATGTCATTGTGGTATAAATCTGTTAAAAAACAAAACAAAACCCAAAGAAAAATCGTCAGAGAAATTACTGCAAATTCTTTTGATCCTTAAGGGTGGTTTACTTTGCTATTTGATAAATGATGAAAACCATTAAATAAAGATAAACAGATATTGAACATTTTTATTTGTTACAAAATATTATATTGGGATTCCTGATTGTAAGATGATTAAACACATGATGCAAGAAACGTACAGATCCAATGTGTATAACATGGAGGATAATTTATTGGCAAAAATCAAATATACTAACTTAAGTATGTTTGTATGTATGTGTATATCATCACTTTAAAGGTCCCATATTATGCAAATCAACTTTTTAATCATTTTAATACTTTCATTTGGGACTCTCGAGGCTCTATCAGTCATCAAAGTGTGGAAAAAAGATGACTCGCTCATGTTTTTGTGGTCCTCCTCAGTCTAAGTACAGGAGATAAAACACGCTATGTTGACTTCTGCGCTCATTGGGACGTCCCAAGACACTTAATTCCTAGAATTGTTGTCTCACGGAGCTCCGCTTTGTCCGTGAAACACGCGAGAGTGCTGGCGAGGGCAACAGCATCTGAAAACCGTAATTCTGCAAAAAGTTATATTTTTGCCTCCACAGTGCAGCATAGAGTTCTACACAAACTTCCAGCCTCAGAGGATTAATCTGTCCACTGGATACATGTTATATATGACGGCAATGTGCCTGCTAGAGCCTGCAAATGATCACTTTTCCAAATGATTACTGCTGTTAGCTCCCAGTAGCCTCTGTGGCTGATGTCATTTCCTGTCCCTTAAGTTTGATAAGATATAATGATCTAAGTCATTACTGACCAGGGCCGCTCACTTCCAAACACCCAGAACTATGATGTCACAGCTGGTGCTGAGTGAACGTATTTTGATTAGACAATTACCTCTCAGTCGTTTCTGATCCATCTATGTGTTGGTTCCATATACCATTTCATCTCTCTCTAGTGTGATTGCTTCCACATGTCGGGCCCCAGGCCTCACAGGCCTCACAGGCCCTCACAGGTCTGTAGTATCTGTGTTTGTACGGGAGTTCAGGAGCCCCTAAAATAGCTTAAAACGGTCATAGTTACATTGAATACATAAGTAGAAGGGTATATGGAGGCATGCTGATGAAGAGGTTGGTGGGTGGGTGGTAGGATAATGTGAATACTGTCAGGGGAGCTGTGAGAGGATAGAGGGCCAAGCAGAGCAAATTGACTAAAGAAGAGGATTTGGCAAACACATTCTTGGGCTTGCCTGATGCTGATGAAGTGAATTTGGATCATGAAGATGCAAGTTTTATGTAAACATCCACTGCAGACTCACTGAAGGAATTGTAGGTGTTTGTGTAACCATTTGACTGTGTATACATATGTTTATTTTAGTAGCATCTGTAAAAAGGTGCATTGCAGCTATTAGTGTCCGTCTGATGACCTAATGTTATTTGAATGAATTGAGCAAAGCCCTTCACATAATAGCTCTTAAAGACAGGATGTGTTTCATGTATCCTTAATCCCAATCCATAAGCACGAGGGAGCTTTGGTTGTCAGTCCTACTCCAGGTGGAGTATACATCTGCCCTAATGATCTTTGTGTCAGGAAAAGCACAGGAGAAATGGGGAAAACAGCTGTGGGTGTACATGAACACAGAAAAACAGCCTTACCACTGTTTTCCACCAAAAATGACTAGCAGGAAGATCAAATGACAAACAATTTGGCAATTTCTCTGGCTCATCTTTCTGGCTAGCTCTGGTAGTGGTGGGAAGCCAGAGGCATCAGTGGTAAAGGAGACCCCAAATTTAAGGGGGCGGAGGAGATGCATTTAAATCCTCATATTATGATTTGAGGTATCTTTTTGGACTGGAGGACTGTTGTTTTTTCCAATAAAGTATTGCTAGAGCCAGTTGGACATTTTGGATTGTTTGTCATTCACACTCGATTCTTTGACATGGGTTGACGTGTCAGAGATTCAAAAGTGTGTTGCATACCCATAAAAAAACCACAATAAGTTTTTTCATTTTTGAAACCTTTTTTTCCTCTCATAATTCAGAACATTTGTTGGTGTGGCTATTTTATTTTATCACTATTTTTGTGAGGTCACACAGTTAACCCCTTGGATTATCGCATGCATTTTTGATTGTAGCCCCAAAGAATTGCTCAGCGCTTTCCCTCAACAGTCGCATTCAAAGCACTCTGCATTTACCCAGCCAGCCATCCAACACACAGCGTGAACACCACCACCCCACCTGACGGAAAGAGGATAAATATATTTGCTTTGTTGGATGCAAGAGGAAAAAGAGAAGAAACATATGTATGTTTGTGTTCTATTTATTTCTGCTACCACAGTTTTACGGTTGTTTTTTAATCGACTCCCCCCACAATTCCACCCCACCCAAGGAGAGGAATACTTATTGAACATCCAATAACATCACGTCAAACAGTAAATAGTACGTACAACAAATACACAAATAAGGGAAAATAAGTAATAAATAATAAAATAAAAAAATAAAAAGGGGGGGTGTATGGAGGGCCGTGTAGTCCATAATTCCTCTTTTACCTCACACATACAAAATTTTACCTCTTACATTAACTATTTTTGGCTCTCATATACACAATTTTACCTCTCACATACACAATTTTGCCTCTCACATTCACTATTTTTGGCTCTCACATACATAATTTTACCTCTCACATACACACTTTTGCCTCTCACGTTCACTATTTTTGGCTCTCACATACATAATTTTACCTCTCACATACTCTCTTTTACTTTGCACATACATAATTTTACCTCTCACATATTTTTTTTTTTGTTTACCGACATACTTTGTTTTACTTTGCACATACACAAAACCACTTGCATGCAATTTTTTTTATGTGTGTGTGAAGCGTTTTTATGTGAATGTGTGAGCGGAAGGTGCCTCATCCGTTTACTTAGCTGTTTGCACTTTGTTTGTTGCTACAAGCATATTTCATTAAAGGTTTAAATAACTATCATCTTAATTGTCTTAATTTTTAGTTAGCATATACCTTAAACACTTCAACCTGAAAGCTAATAATTGTTATTTAAGCGCAGCTTCATGCAGGTACGATAAACTGCATGTTATGCATTCAATTTACATATGATCCGATTAGTCGGGCTAATCGGAATAAATAGTCGGTTATTAGTCGGCTATCAAAATAATCGTTTGTGGCAGCCCTAATGTGAGAGGTGAAATTGTGTACGTGTGAGGTAAAAAAGGAATTATGGCCTGCTCGGCCCCCCATAGGGATGGCTCAGTCATCACAATCAGGCAGAGATGTCAAAGATCCAATATGATTTAAAACTATACTTCGCTTTATTGCAGGTCTCACAGCACTTTGAACATATTTGAACATGAACAACTCCGCCTCCCTCAAAGTCGGTGACAGCCATGCACATCAGTGATTCATTAGCAGCCTGGACACAAGAGTGATGAGGTTCTCCGCTCTGCTCTGACTGTAGGCTGTAGGACTGCGGAGGCTACTGTGCTTTGTGAGGTGATCCCGGCAACACCCGCTGCTTGTTGAGCACAGTAACTGCAAAGTGATGCGTGCTTTTCACGTGAGAGTCTCCAAACACCACAAAAAGTCGGCTGATTTAGGGACAAAGTCGCCACGTTGGTAACACTGCTCTGTCAGAGATGCGGGCGACTCGCAAACTGGTAGTTCGGCCCGAATAATTTAAATGGTCATACTTTTATTACAATAATATGAGAATTAAAACATGATGAGTTTCAAAACCTGGTGGGTTTATCTTACGTTTTAGAGTGCCATACGCTTATTAGGTTTTAAGAGAGGTCGCAGGTCCTCTCAAAATGAGTTTAAGGGCCAGTTCCAGTTTCTATTTTACCCTCAATCTTAACCATCAAGCTCAACCCTTAATCTTAACTGGCCCTCAAAACCAAGTGTTGAGGGTTATTTTGTCACTTAGAAATGGGAAACCCCTTAAATGCAGATACGTCTTCAGACTGTAGGGGGCAGAATAACACGAAAGCTGCTTGCAGTCTGTCAACTCCAAAAAAGAAGAAGAAGAACACATTTACGTCACTATTATTTATTACGATCCGTTTGTCAGTCAAGTTATTAGGTTGTCAGTTAGTTATAAGATGATACTCATACAAATACCACAACCACGGACATATTCAGCTGACAGTTACCACACACCACGGCTTATTGAAAAGTAAACCATAGCAAACGATCGCGTGTGCGCACCGGCCGACTATTGACAAAAGATTGTAAAATAAAAATAAATGTTACGCAACAATGACGTCAGTAATCCATAATATGGGCCTTAACTAAGATAATACAATGGTTTTCATCATTTTTATATCTCTATTAACAAAGAAAATACTTAATTTGTATCGCACTCGCTTCGCTGCTTTCGACGCCGTCTTTCTTATGTGAAAACACGCAATGCATTCTGGGTAGCCCTTGCTCCCAAGGGTGGTCTCGGAAAAATCTCAATATTGAGGGCGATACAGCCCTTAAACTCGCCCCTCAACTTAATTTTTCTGAGAATCGGGACAGCACTTGCACTAGAGGGAGCGCGCATTTTTGAGATTGAGGGTTAAGATTGAGGGTTAAGCAAGGAATTGGAATTCACCCTTACAGCCAGCTATCGGAGTTGTTGTGTTGGTAAAATAGTGGTAGTAAAATAAATACAATAGGTTTGCTACCGAAGCAGACAGCATGGCTAACATCAGCTAGTTTCAAACTTCAGTGTGTCTGTAAACACAGGAGTCTTCACAATCACAGCCACTCCAGCTCTCTCTCTCTCTCTCTCTCTCTCTCTTCCTTCTCGTCTGTGTGTGCCTGTGTTTTATTAAGTAAACAGATGAGTGGACAGTTTCTCTTGTCGCTCTCCTGTATGAGTGAGTAAATAATTGATCATTTTCTGTTTCCTTAAGTGAGTGCGAGCATCAACATGACAAAATCAGAATAGCTACTATAGCAACATTTGATATTATACTTACAGTTGTAGTATAACTGTATTTAACACAAGTTTATAACAACATTACACGATTTAACTGCTTTTATGTAGTTGGCACTGCAGTGCAACACTTAATAATAATAATAATAATAATAATACCATAAACATAAATTTGAATTTAGAACATGTACCGATGTGCAACTTATTGAAGCTGCAGCTCGACTGCAGAAGCGTGTCTTTCATTTTTGTGAGAGGAACATTTCAGTTGAATTTATTTAAAAAAAAAAAAAGTTTATATTAATATCAATTTAGGACGTGTTGCATCGTGATATCGAATCATTTATCTGAAATTGGAATTGAATTGTGAGGCCAGTGAAGATCCACAGCCTGACACAGTTCAGTGTGTGTTATACCCGGCATAACTGCTGAACTCATCGCTCCTGTCTGTTCCAGCGATGTATCCCTGTGTTTGAGCACAAGTTACATGTGGACAGACTCGTGAAAAACGAGGTCCATGAAAAAAAAAAACTGCTTTCTGATTCTACACATTGACTACAGCCAAATTCTCCATGATTCAAACCATGTGTATGGAAAAGTAGTCTGTGAACAACAACATTTGTACTGCAGCACGGACAGTTGTCAGTGTGACTGGAGGGTTTGGCTCAAACGCTCTCATTTTGTGGATAAGGACCGATTTTGCTTTTATGAATATTTAGATGACAAGGTCATGGTGGTTATCAACAAACAGTGCCTGTTTGTTTCAGTGCACAAAAATGTTGTGAAATTATACATGGCTGTGTGCACATAACACACAACCATTCACCTGTGACACCCTTCGTTGAAATGCTGAAAACGTAGTTCAGTCCATTGCTGTGTCCTTTCTACTTGTTTGCTGGAAGTGATTCTGTTTCTTTGCACACATTTCCCATGTGTGCGGTGCACAGAGGAGATCACTGCTCTTAACTAATTATCACACATCAGAAAAGTGCAACCAGATGATCTGGAAGAAGAAAACACAGTTTACTAGGGATGGGTGTGTCGGTAGGATTTTAATATTGATACTGGTGCTTATTGATACTTTCCAATAACTTGATGCTGAGGATGCCTGAACAGAGCTACATGTGAGGTACCGCTCTGTTTAAACCAGGGGTTCTCAAAGTTTTGATACCTCAGGGCCAATTAAGGAACCCAACATTGGACTGAGGGCCGCCAAAAAAAAAAAACCCAGAAATAAATCCCATTTGTAATCATTTTAATGACCAGATTGCAGTTCTACAGTTTAGCGTTAAGTAATATAAGTGTTAATATAATGTAATTTGAGCATTAATATAATAACGCTTTATAATTTACTGGGTAATTACCCAGTATTTTGGCCATTGTTCTTACCTTCTAATTACAGGTTAATACCAAGTAACACATTTCTGTTACCATATATTTACTGGGTAAATAGAAATTGGGGGCTGTAGCTACCTGCTTATTACCCGCTTATAACACAATAATACACTAAAATTCATCATATAGAAACCATTGAAATACTCTATTTTTGTTTACACTTATTGGTCTGTATCCAATAATGTCCAATAAACATAACAAGCTTAGTACCTCCTGGATTAAAACTATCAACTGTAATTCACCGTGGGCCGCCAGAAATGTTTCTGCGGGCCGCCATTGGCCCCCGGGCCGCACTTTGAGAACCAATGGTTATGATTGTGTGTTGTAGGCGTAGGGGGCTGACATCATTGAAACAGACAAATGCAACGATTAATGTACGCATGGCCAGGATATAAAATCTAAAAAATTAAATATTACAACTTAAAGTATAGCCTCCTGACTAAAATGACGCCTCGAGCCTTTATAGTTCTGCGTCGTGGTGACGGACACGCGCTGCAATTTCCCGCCCGATCGGTAGGGGTCGCTGCACAAGGTTGTTGTGCTTCTGGCTACAGTGAGCAATGGTGTCCGATAGAGAAAGACTGTTATTGTTGAAACAGTGGATGTTTGTCACTTTTTTGTGTCATGGAACGCACTTTTAAGATAATTTGAGGTGAGAAATTGGCCATTTAGAGTCTAAACATGTGCTGTGTGTGTTAAGATATGACGTATTTATAGTTTGGCAGCGGCGTTATCGGCGGGGATCAGCCCCGCGTCTGTGGACGCTCGGTGCTCACTGTGAGCCGGCACAGAGCAGCTCTGCTCGGCCTGTCCTGAGGACCAATCGCAGCTCTTGCCGTCTCCGTTGTCCCTTGACGGAGTGACGGACACTTAAAAAATATTTTGTGCAGTCGGAGACGACACAGAGGCTCCCCGACAGGCTCTGCGTCGACGCAGAGGACTCTGCGTAACCTACGCAGAGCACTTTACGCAGAAGTATAAAACTGCCATTTTTTCCAATGAAGCAAAGTTGGAATTACCACAACATAAATATTAATAGTAGTATTGTTTGTCCAGCCACTTACTTTAGACTTTGGTATTGACCAGCAAGGCACGGGTGTCAATTTAATACTGGTTCTCAATATCCATCCCCACTGTTTACAGTTCACAGTTGGTGGTTTGTTTGACTCACCAGTGATGTCCATGACGTTTCAACCATAAAAATGGTCATGCTTTATAGACCAAACGCACACTCTCTGTTTGTACTCATGATGCATGTTGAACTGCAGCGCTGACAAACCGCTGTTGGTTTTGAGCCATTTTAATGAAGTCCATCCAGAAAAAAAAATAGTGCACTAATTACAGCTCCGCACACACACCACATTGCTGTGTCAGGCAACTGAGATTCAAATTTAACAATGAAAGTCCATATGTTTATGTTTTGATTCTTTTTTAATTTCTTCTCCTCTTTTGTTGAATTCAACCAGAAATAAATCAGATTGTCACTTTCCAGCTGCGCTGAGTGCTTTTGGAATAAAGTCGGGTGCGTCGTTGTTTGAATTAAACGAGTCCTTGTCAGCATTTCCATGAATATATAACTCTACGCTGGAGGCTAGGACGAGAGTACTTTCTGTGTTTCTCAACTCTAATCAAACGACCTTGCATGCTCTTACAGGCAACTGTCTCGAAACTTTCCTCACTAGTCTCAGTTCTCAAGAGTCCTGCTGTCTTCTGCCAAATATTTTAAGCGTGTTTAATTTTTTAGTGTTTTTTAATGTGGCATCAATGAGATGCTTTAATTTAATAGATATACTGCAAGCTATCATCACAAAGTCAATCAGTGAAAAGAACACATGCTTCTGGCAGTTATATTGTGGACAGTTCAGAGAAAATTGTGAGAAGCCTATTTTTCAAGCCACTGTGTCTTCATCGTCTCCTTTGCACTCAGGTGTGATTGACACAACATGGCTACGTCATTCCAAAAAAAAAAAAAAAAAAAATCTCCATTGTTTTTCTATTAATGTTGAATATGGAAGTTGTATTTCTGTCATTGCAGCTTGGCATCGAGAACATGCTTGGCTTTGTTGTGACTTGGTATTGACCCCAGTGTTTGGAATGCTGTTTCTTACCACTGCAATTGATGGGCCAGTCCATTCTGTCGTCATTTTCCTGATTGATTACATTTCTTCAGTGATTTATGCAACTATTGAAATGTTTCCAAGAAGCACTTGTATTGAAGTGATATGGTCTCATGGCTACGGGAAAGACATTTGGAGATAAGGATTGTTGCGTTTAATTTGTCTTTTTTATCAAGATGTCCCACTCCACTTTATCTGTGGAGCAACCCAGTATTTTATTAACATACCAAAATCATCAGGTGTTTTCAGGGAAACCGCTGACTTTAATTATTTTACTGATGTGTCCGATTTTCTAAGAAATGACTGTTTTTTCTGCTCTTTTTTGTGACAGGACAGTGCTACTGACAGAGGTACAACTTGTACAGAAACTAACATGGTAAGTGCAATGTTATTTAATGTTATGAATATATCGTATTGCATTGGAATTTAACTATTTAACCTTAAAACCAAGTCACATCTTATGCTGCTTTAATGCTTGATATTTGGCAGGCCTGCTTTTTTTTAAAAACAACAAAAAAAACCAACAAAAAAACTACTTTTTATTGGGGATTTCAAAATTAAACATACAGATGAAAATAATACAGGAGTAGAAATGCAATTACTAATATAAATATAAAGAAAATATAATTCTCAACAAAACAACAAAAATATACCAAAGAATGGGTTGTCACACATGCTTCGGGAAAAAAACAAAACAAAAAAACAGCTTTACAATATAATTTAACTGGTAAAATTATCAATTTTTAATGTTATAAAGAATAAGGAAGAAAACGATAATTAAAACGTATATAAAAAATATAAAATAATGGGGGGATTCAGGAGGATTTCAGATCGACCGAATTTGATGCGACTTACATTTAAAACAGGCTATGTCAGGGAAGAAATTAGTGCATTCTTTTTAAAGTGGTCTATAAAAGGTTGCCAAATCTGATAAAAATGTGTTATCACATCCTCTCGATGATAATTTAATCTTTTCCAAATACAGGTGGTGCATAACATCCCTCACAAGGGCAGAATGGGTAGGAACGCGTTTTTGTGTCCAATTTAATTAAATTAGCCTGCGTGCTAGTACACTCTTAGAAATAAGGGTTCCAAAAGGGCCGAGGTTCTACCTGAAACCATTTGCTTCTGAAAAACCCTTTCTTCAGGAAAGGGTTTTTGGTAACACTAATGGTTCCAGTAAGAACCATTTTGATCCAGAGAACCTTTTATACCCTCTTTCCCAAATAAAGGGGATTTAAAAGGGTTCTTGGGTCACATACCCCCTGTAGATGATCCCTATTGATTTTCAGCTGTCTACCATTATTATTAATTAGTTAATTAATTAAATAATGATATAAAAACCATATTTTTGCCTGTATCTTCCAAAGTATTGCAGGTATTGGCTTCAAATTTTGCATGGGCATCACATACCACCTGAGAATTATCCCCATCTTTGTAGCTTTATTATTAATTAGCAAATTAATTACTTTACTATGCTAAAAAACACATTTTCGGCTTTATCTTCCAGACTGATGGAGATAACTATCTACAAGTACAATCAGTATTACTTTGGCTATGATTGGTAATAGTTACATAATAAGTTAACTGGTTAACTTATTAGTGAACACAGAAAAAATGGTTTATATGGATACTTTGAACATGTATAAAGTGTAGTCGGCATTATATCATAATATTTAACAGTTATTTTGTTGAATTTATTAATAATTAATTAAAACAGTTAGGGGCAGGTGCGAGTGCGTATACTTTGGGTATATTGGAAAGTTGAGGATTGGACAAGTTCGCGGATATACCCCTTGCTGTCGGCCCCCGACAGCGTAGGCTAGTTTTCTGTTTGGAAAGATTTTTTAATAATGGATCCGTTATTGAATGAGATTGTTTCATTAGCCCCCAGAGAGCTGTTGGCCTGCATTTTACTCTCCATCTCTGCCAAATTGCTGCCAGGTAACAAGAGGAGCACCGTTCTATTTACCTCACGAGATGTTAACATCTGAAGGAAATCTGAATAAAACACACACCAGACACGAGATCTTGGGATCTGTTCCTTTAGGCATCAAGGTTTCACTTGCATAGTTTATAGAACACAATATGAACAACAGTATGTGGCTTAATAGAAAGCATATTGAGAAAAATAATCTTATTATCAAGATTTACTTAGAAAAAGGAGCTGTGCAGTCATTTCCTAGGGAAATTATCTTAGAATTAGTTCTTCCCTCCAGTGTATTTTGAAGCATGAAGGAATTTCTCAAAATGTGTTATTCATTGTAGAAATGGTAGTAAGAGCGAAATGAATGAACAACGTTTTTACACCAGGATTTTTCTCATTTAAAAATAAATAAATTAAAAACTCAACTTTTATATTTGACCTCACACTGCATCTGTAATATTACATAATAGTAATATTATATTGAACATACACGCACTCACTGACCACATTATTAGGTACACAGGACCCCCAGCAGTTTCTGGAATACTCCAACCAGCCCATCTGGCACCAACAACCATGCCACGTTCAAAATGAGCTAATTCACCTTTCCTCCCCATTCCGATTGCTTGTTTTGAACTTGAGCAGGTTGCCTTGTCCATGTCTACTTGCTTAAATGCAACAAATTGCTGCCATGTGATTGGCTAATAGGATATTAGTGTAAAGCAGGAACAGTTGTACCCAATAAAAGTGGCTGGCGAGCTTCTGTGTGTAAAGATATACTTAACACAGTGCACACAGTGCAGTCTTTGAAAGAGCTGCTGTATTTATAAATAGGTCATCTGTGTAGAGGGATGTTTTATGGCTTGTTGTACCTCACTGACATAATGCATCATGTACACTTTTTGGACCTGATGTGAAATCTGACAAAGCCAAAGTAAAGGTCTGCTAAAGGCATCAACTTGTTTTCTCAGATTTGCAGATTTGACATCCTAGGACATTCACCTTAGTGTGGAGATCACTTCACCTAATCCGCCAATGGATTACTGTGGATGTATGCTTGGATTCACACTAGATGTATGTATATGTGCATTGCATCTGCAAAAGTGTCTTACTTTTAATGGAGACATATATTAAAGGGACACTGTGTAGTATTTATGGGTTTATATAACACAAAATCCACTTTTTTATACATATTATGTGCTCCTGCATTGTCTAGTCGCTGTATAATATTTTTTGTTTCATTTTCTTAGCGTTTTAAAAAGTCATAACATTGTCGCGGGCCTCGGTTGCATTGCCACTGTTAGCAGCGAGACGCCATGTTTCTACAGGAGCCTGTAAGGACAAACGCGAGAGAACAAATCAAGCGTCGCTTTACTTGTAGCGGAAGTCCCGCCTCCTCTTTCTCCGCTTCGTCTGCTACGGCCGCGGTAGCTCGCCCTCTCCCTCGCTTTACGAACCTCATCTACTGACACCGAGAAAGACGACGAGGACGACATTCGACCGGCTGAGGACACCGTAGCGCTCAGGGAAGGGAGGGGGTGAGCAGAGGAGCAGTTCTTTGTTGTAAATTTCAGCCTCTCCTCTAGATGGCACTATAAACTACTTACTTCACCTTTAAGTAAAAGCTACTTAGTTACTTTGCGTGGGGTGTGAGGGTAGTAGAAATATGACAAGGGGTCAGAAATCCAAAACTATTTTGGAGCTCACGCGCCCGGCGCGACACAGGATATTACGTCACTTTTGGCCACACCCTCTATGTTCACGCGCAATCGTCATTTGTCTGGTTCTGGTGTATATTCCCCCCCCTGTAGGTCTTCGTTGTGCTGAATCTTTATTTTTACTCAGTAACGGATAGGATTTTTAAAGTAACTAAGTGCAATACTTGAGTCAGTACGTGCTCGATACAAAATCCTGATTTTAAATTGTACTTAAAAAATACAATATGCCTCTGCAAAAGTGTCTTACTTTTAATGGAGGCATATATTAAATATAATAAGAGTAGTCACACTACGGCCTTTTTGGAAATGGAAGTCCTATTTCAAGAACCTATTATGTTGCACAGCAAACTAGACTATGGGAAAAATCTTTCTTTACATTTTCAGAATCTATATGTGACGCAAAATATTCAAAAAAAAGCTCCATAGCATTTCAACTCTCTCACTCCATTTAGTTTTTATATTTGTAGTACAGACATCTTTGCAGCTTCATAACGAAGAGTCCTAGCATCAGAGCTGTGTGAGACACAACCATTGCAAACACATACAGTGTGTGGCCCTGGTCTTAGCCTGTGACTTATGCATGTCCCTCTCTATGTGCATATGCTCCTCTTTACGCTGCACATGTATGTAGGGTTTTTGGCAACGATTCGTCGCTGGATAAGTTTGCGTGTGTATATGCTTCAACTGTAAACAGTTTGCATTGTTTCAATGAAAAATGAATTCCAGAGATTCCGTTTTGTTTATAAAAGTTCAGGTGAATACACTGTTTGCCCTTTGCAGCGATGCCTGTGCTCGCTTAAGGGAGGAAATGACAGCTCGGTGTTTGGAGAAGTTGTATCGGAGTGTTTTGCGTAGTTATACAGTTATGTATGCCTGCTGTCTCTGCTCTCTCTGTCTTGCTTCATGTGTGTGTGTCTTTGTGTATCTGGACCACCCAAAGACTTTAAGGTCATAATAATAACAGGTCCACTTCCTCCCAGTGATAGGGCAGCGGTTCCAATTGAGGGGCAGCAGATGGAATAGACGCTATCGGCTCACATCGCGGAAACAGCAGCCTCTCTGTTTTCTAGAGTAGTCACAGCTGTGTATAAACTTGTTTCCCCCCCTTCCCAGTGCCATAATCTAAATTTGCAGAGTCACAAATATACTGTCAGAGCCTTATATTTAGTGTGAAGGCCAATGCGCATGAAAAGCACTAGCATAGCTCAGGGTGTTAATCCGTCTTTCAACAGATGTGCAAAATTGATGTCGCAATTAATCTTTTTTTGTCTAAATCCTCTCTTGCAAAATGTGGTATGCTGGGAAAAAAAAAAAAAAAACCCTCCTGTTTAAAGTTGTTTCTTTTTCCCCCCTCTCTGAACTTGTGTAAACAAATTCCTCTGGTTAGACAACATTTTCATTTTTGTGATTTGGTGATTCTTCCTCCTCCTGGTGAACAAAAAAAATACATTGTGGTAATTAATATGATAATATGCGGTGGCATAATTTTTTCCAGGCATCGCTGCAGGCGATGTTGTACTGAGGTTTCAGCTGGATATTCTGAAGGCAGGCCGAGTTACTGTATGTCTCTGTCAGTGCTTGGCCAGTTGAAGAGTGGAAATAACGTTTGTTTTTCACAGAGAAGAGCATTCTGCCCACAGTGAGAAACGATTTGCCCAGATAACTGGGAGAAATGTAGCTTTGTGCACCTTTTTGTGCAGTGTTTGCTCTGCTACGTCTGGGACGCCCCGTGATATAGGGTGAATTCCAATTCCTTGCTTAACCCTCAATCTTAACCCTCAATCTCAAAAATGCACGCTCCCTCTAGTGCAAGTGCTGTCCCGATTCTCAGAAAAATTAAGTTGAGGGGCAAGTTTAAGGGCTGTATCGCCCTCAATATTGAGATTTTCCGAGACCACCCTTGGGAGCAAGGGCTACCCAGAATGCATTGCGTGTTTTCACATAAGAAAGATGGCGTCGAAAGCAGCGAAGCGAGTGCAATACAAATGAAGTATTTTCTTTGTTAATAGAGATATAAAAATAATGAAAACCATTGTATTATCTTAGTTTAGGCCCATATTATGGATAACTGACGTCATTGTTGCGTAACATTTATTTTTATTTTACGATCTTTTGTCAATAGCCGGCCGGTGCGCACACGTGATCTTTTGCTATGGTTTACTTTTCAATAAGCCGTGGTGTGTGGTAACTGTCAGCTGAATATGTCCGTGGTTGTGGTATTTGTATGAGTATCATCTTATAACTAACTGACAACCTAATAACTTGACTGAAAAACGGATCGTAATAAATAATCGTCACGTAAATGTGTTCTTATTCTTTTTTGGAGTTGACAGACTGGACGCAGTTATTCTGCCCCCTACAGTCTGAAGACGTATCTGCATTTAAGGGGTGTACCATTTCAAAAGTGACAAAATGACCCTAAACACTTGGTTTTGAGGCCAGTTAAGATTAAGGGTTGAGCTTGAGGGTTAAGATAGGAATTGGAATTGGCCCATAATGGTAGTGGGAACACTGAACATACATCATATGTTAGCTTGTTGATTTACAGTACTACACAGTTTGGCCTGAGGAGTCAAGTGCGCTAATACGCTTGGAAATTCCATTGCTGAGCTGCTCATCCTTTGAAACGCTCTCAACACCCTGAACCTTGTAGGTTGTTTATGTGCAAAGTGCTGATTTATGACTTTAAATGACAGTGAAGCAGCATTTGTGGTTAAACTGGGTGCAGTATACGACGCAGATGCCCATGGCTGCCAGTCCTCCTGATTTGTCTAGACAGGGTAAACACCAGGCTTTGTAGACCTGCTGATGACTGATGATCACTGATGATTGGGTTTGTGGGACATGAGCGGCCAGGTCAGTAAACGTGATTGACAACAAGTGGTATTCTGTCAGATCCGGAGCAGTAGCTTCATCTCTTTTTATATTCGACGCAAAAGCACCTTTCAGCGAGGTGAACGAAAGGGCTCCACGGTCACTTGCACTCGAAACAAATGTTGCTCGTAAATGTCAGGTGGCTAGGGATACAGTAATAAAAAAAGGCACTTATCTCTCTTGTAGTTTTGGGGGTCATGAGAAGAGCCTTTCCCACAGCCAACAACAACACCCATAATGCAGCTGATGAATCATACTTTGAAGGCAGATAACAAAGGCCCTGGGACGGTGGGACCTTCCCAGGAAAGAGAATGTTGGTTTTGATTTGCTCCAAGATCCCCTGATCCCACTGCGCTTAATGCTGTATAAAGTTACTGTAAAGCGGGTTGTTATTTTTGTTGTTATTTATATTATCCATGTTTGGAGTTCCAAACATGTGCCGTGGAAACCCCTCCACAGTTTTGGCATGGGACGTACTGTCATTATAGACACAGACGCATAGAAAATCGAATACACACAAACGTATCATCCATCCGAAGCAGGAAGTTATTGCACACAGAGGAAATCATTTGACTGACAGAATATTACATATCAGCTTTCTAAGAACGACACTACGAGTTGCCCTGTCTGTGTGATGAACGTCACCACTCATATTTGAGAAAGAGAAAGGGAGAGCTTTTACGGACGATAACTGGAATTTGTCTGTCACTGATTGAAGCAAGATGTCGAAACGCAGGACTGTTTTTTTTTTTTTTTTTTTGCAACAATGGTGTCGGAAAGGAAATCGTTTTTTTTTGTATCATGCGTGTGCACCGCTCCTACATGTTTGCTTCGACTGGAGCGGATGAGAATCTCATCTGTTTTTGAGGAATAACGAGCAAAACAAAAACACAATCTGGCAGCGTGACAGGAGAATGTCTTGGTTCACGGCCAAGACCGTGCCACAGTGAGTCACTGAGTAAGCAATTGCTCTGAGATCACTATCTTGAGTTTAACCACATTGCCGATAGCCAACCCAAAGCACTTTTTTAGCGCATGCAGATTTCAGATGCACCGACCTGCCCTTTGTTTCACGACAGCCGCGTTTCCGTGAAAATAAATAAATCCCAGTCTGTGTGGAAAAAATATCAGAGAGCTCCTGATCAGTTCCAGAGAAATCTTTTTCCTGTCTCATTTTTCTTGGTGCAGATGTGTGCACCAGTGCCACTCATAGTGAGATTGATGGGTAGAGGAAGTAAGAGGTGAATGAGAGAAAGATCGTGTGTGCAAACACAGTGTGACAGTGAAAGCATTTCTGCTATACTTGAGTTAGCGCATTGAAGTGACACTGGGATTAGTGCAAGTTTTCCTTAGCTGAAGGTTAGCAGGTTCATGCACATTGCTCCTCTGTCTACATCATGGGCCTGCGGGGCTTGGCCTTGGCAGCCTTTATAGCTTCTTAATGATGCTTGGCACACGCAGAGAAGCCGCAGGATTGTCTCAGGTCAATGGAAATTACCTTGACAGTTGTATTCATGAGAACAGCGAAGGCAGAATTAGGGATGGGATAATTTACACCTTTAACCAAAGGAAGCCCTGCATCTCTTTACATGAGTGGGGGTTTAGTTTTAAATCCTATTTTTCTTTTTCTTATTTCACTTCTTTATTTTAAGATAATGTTCAAGATGTACAAATAAACCCCATTATCTTTACTGTACAAGACAGAGCAATATGTCTTTTGTCCACAAGGGGGTAGACATTCAGCACACATGGTGCTTTTTTTTTTCTCCCACAGTCAAAGACTTGGATCAGATTAAGGAAGTGACAAGGACACAATGAATCCCATCTGACTTTGTTTTATCTGACTGTGTCTTCATGCTGTGTTTACTTTAAACACTTGAGTTGTGTTCAAAGTCCTTAATAGGCAAATTAATTCAGCACAATGGATGCAAATATGGCCATATGCACTTAATGCAAGACAAAGGACATGACCTTCAAGCGGACACAGTCACTACCTGTAAGAACCTGGTTATTACCCCCACCGGAGTCTAGTTATGTCCATCATTATCTCAATAGGCCCCTCTTTAAACCTTTGAGTAACACAGAGCGACAGACCGCGCTGCTTATTACACATTTATGAAAGATGATGAGCAAAAAAAAATGTCTATAAGAATATTTCAGAAAGCAAAGAAGGAGATCGGAAAGAAACGGTGTGCTGCTTCCCTCAGCTACATTCACATTATGTTGCATGGCAGCGTGAAGGGAAATTAGGATTAAGATGGAATTTCAGGTCTCACATCTTGAGATAATCAGCATATCTGACTCACAAACTCTCAATTCATTTTTTTTTGTTTCCCATGCAAACGCAATGCTCTCGTTAGTTATCACGATGACCCTCATCAGCGCTGGACTGGTGGTAAAACAATTGTTGAGTCTGTTGTTAGGCCATTATTCACAGTAGATGAATGGGTGTTATCAATGTGGGATACTTTGATTAAAAGCCTAATGTTGCCAGCTATGAATATTACAGCACAGTTACACAGTGTTTGATAAATAATCATCAACGGGAGCGATGGTAACGCGTGTATACACGCACTAAACACAGGGGAAAAAGGCATTAGATGGACTTTTACCATGTTTTGGGTCATCATTATGTGTCGAATACACACTTTGTGACTTTGAATATGTGACAACAAAGTGTGTTAGAGCCTTGGAATACGTCAAATCCCCTTATGTGGTGCTTTGTCGACATTTTGGGCCAATTCCTATCTTAACTGGCCCTCAAAACCAAGTGTTAAGGGTTATTTTGTCACTTAGAAATGGGACACCCCTTAAATGCAGATACGTCTTCAGACTGCGGGGGGCAGAATAAGGCGAAAGCTGCGTCCAGTCTGTCAACTCCAAAAAAGAAGAACACATTTACGCCACGATTATTTATTAATAATAGTCGTTGTCATTAGGTTGTCAGTTAGTTATAAGATGATACTCATACAAACCACGGACATATTCAGCTAAATGTTACGCAACAATGACGTCAGTAATCCATAATATGGGCCTAAACTAAGATAATACAATGGTTTTCATCATTTTTATATCTCTATTAACAAAGAAAATACTTAATTTGTATCGCACTCGATTCGCTGCTTTCGACGCCATCTTTCTTATGTGAAAACACGCAATGCATTCTGGGTAGCCCTTGCTCCCGAGGGTGAAAATCTCAATATTGAGGGCGATACAGCCCTTAAACTTGCCCCTCAACTTAATTTTTCTGAGAATCGGGACAGCACTTGCACTAGAGGGAGCGCACATTTGTGAGATTGAGGGTTAAGATTGAGGGTTAAGCAAGGAATTGGAATTCACCCTTTCCCATATGTGCTGAACTGAGCTAAGATGTTTTATTTTAAAACAAAAATAAAATACATGAACAATTAAAACCCTGTGTTGACTGCAAAGGCCATGCAGGTCAGCTGAATTTTATATCGTGTGTGTGTGTGTGTGTGTGTGTGTGTGTGTGTGTGTGTGTGTGTGTGTGTGTGTGTGTGTGTGTGTGTGTGTGTGTGTGTGTGTGTGTGTGTGTGTGTGTGTGTGTGTGTGTGTGTGTGTGTGTGTGTGTGTGTGTGTGTGTGTGTGTGTGTGTGTGTGTGTGTGTGTGTGTGTGTGTGTGTGTGTGTGTGTGTGTGTGTGTGTGTGTGTGTGTGTGTGTGTGTGTGTGTGTGTGTGTGTGTGTGTGTGTGTGTGTGTGTGTGTGTGTGTGTGTGTGTGTGTGTGTGTGTGTGTGTGTGTGTGTGTGTGTGTGTGTGTGTGTGCGCGCGCGCAGGGGATAACTGATTTATGGATGTGTCTGCAGATACGAGGCCCTTCACTTCCATACTGACACTCCTCCAAAATAGTCAGATGCACTGCACTGCTTCGCTCCGTTTTTCTCCCATGGATCTCTCCTCCACACCGCTGCAGTCGTAGCTCTGCCTTGTGTATAGTCCCAAAAAAACTATTGTCTCTGGAATCACAGTAATGCTATTGTCCCTCTACTGTCAGTCTATTGTCACACTTTCCAACTTTTACTCTCAGGAGAAATATTTTGGCTTGTATTGGCAAGATTCAAGCATGTGTTGGCTGCACTGCACTGGCACTATACTAAACTATGAGTTCAAACCGGGGACGCCTCTCGCAGTACGTTCAGTTGCCTGTTTAATCTTGTAAAATCAGTGCGGCGAGGAGGTGTATAGAAAAAGATTAGATTTTGCTGCTCTTGTTTCATATTCCAAGTGCTACTCTTTAAAAATAAGAAACTGATTTTTCATCAGTTTTGAATTATTCACTCGAGGCATGAACTCACTTTTAAAAGATACTGTTAATTTCTGCTACTGGACCACTATATTTACTATATTTCATACCCCTGAAGTAGACGCCATCACAGCTGACCAAAAGCTACACACTGAAGCATTTATAACCTTTTCATCACGAAGACACAGTGGTATGTTTGTAATGAGACTAATTTGTCACCATTTGCGTTTGAACTGAGCTGTACTCCATTTTCAGATTCAAGCTCCACTGATTCACGCATCAGAAAGCCTGGACAAGTGCCACTCCTAATTCTCTCAGCTTTTCCATCTGTGGTCCCCATTTTGAGCTGCTTTTACAGCATGATCTCAGTTAGGTACAAAAACAATCCTTTTTGCACATACAGGCTTTGATTGGCTACTTGCTATTGTCAGTGTGGGTGTGGTGCACTCATCTGTCATCTCATCCGTCCATGACGGTATTGTTTGACTGTCAGTGCTGAACCAACATAGGTGGCTGTGTATGTACAGTATATTGACATTGTCCTCCTCCCTAATAGCTGGATTTTGATAGTCGTACATCTCTGACCCCTGACAGCACTTAGATTTGCAGCTTGTTTGAATTTCACAAGTGGAAATTGTGTGTTTCTTGGGCTAACTTATTTGCCTGCTGCTTGCCTCTGCGATTTAAATATTCTTTAAAGGGACACTGTGTAGTATTTATGGGTTTATATGAACCAAAATCCACTCTTTTATACATATTATGTGCTCCTGCATTGTCTAGTCGCTGTATAATAGTTTTTGTTTCATTTTCGTAGCGTTTCAAAAAGTCATGTAAAATAACATGGTCGCGGGCCGCGGTTGCATTGCCACTGTTAGCAGCGAGACACCATGTTTCTACCGGAGCCTGTAAGGACAAACTCGAGAGAACAAATCAAGCGTCTCTTTACTTGTAGCGGATGTCCCGCCTCCTCTCTCTCCGCTTCGTCTGCTACGGCCGCGGTAGCTCGCCCTCTCCCTCGCCTCACGAACCTCATCTGCTGACACGGAGAAAGACGACGAGGACGACATTTGACCGGCTGAGGATACCGTAGCGCACAGGGAAGGGAGGGGGTGAGCAGAGGAGCAGTTCTTTGTTGTAAATTTCAGCCTGACCTCTAGATGGCACTATAAACTACTTACTTCATCTTTAAAAGTACCTCGAGTCGGTAGCTCCACATAACCATAAAGAGCATTTTATACATCTAACAGTGTCGGAGCTGGGAGGAAGCTGCAGTTCCATTTAGCAGCAGCAGAATTTTGATCTGTGCTAATGCTAACCCTGGATTTCCACTGGACGCGTTACAGCCGCGGAATATCAGCGGCGCGGTCGCCATTGCAAATCGCTTCCATTCTAATCAATGAGAGCATTTCCACCAGACGCGATGCGGAGCGTCTCAGCAGCGTCCCAGAAGCGGCTCGCAGCGCTATCGATAGGTAGCAGTTCTATTTATGCCGCTGCTCCTGAACCTCGTAAATTCCAACAGAGCAGATCGCACCAGACAGGAAAAGCGACACAGAATCAAAGTAAAACATTTCCCGCCACCCTTTCAAAATAAAACACAATATGCAGGTCATTATAGCCTGTCACAACTTCACATCAACATTACGTCCTGACCGGTGCTACCAGGTAAACAGTCAATTTATCAGAGCGTCTCGGAGAGTCATAATGTACGACGAGAGGCTGATTGTTGAAGTGGAGAAACATAAAATCATTTATGACACCAGATCAACAGTTCTTCCACGTCGGAGAATGAAAAGAAGCTGTGTTGTTGTTGTTTACTTTATACACACAGTCTATCGCGGGATCTCGCAAACTCGCGTCCGTTCAAGATTATCGCACGATCTTCCGTGAATACCGCTGGCTCCAAAGGCACCGCACCGCTGCCGTAACGCGCCCGGCGGGGAACTTCGCCGCTGACGTTCCATGGCTGTAACACGTCCAGTGGAAATCCGGGGTAAGACACGCACTGCCTCACGTTTGGAGCGGTGTGTTGGTTGGAGTAAACAATGCAGCACAAGACCAATTTTGAATCACCTGATGCAGGCAGTTTTGAAATCATCAGGGCACTATTGAAGTGGAAAATAGCTCAAAAAGCTGCATCTCCAAACTCTTATTGAAACTTTGAGAATTGACGGAGAGCTGCAGGTTACAGAAGTCAACACGTCTATGCCTGATTCTACACAGATGATACACATTTGTCCATACAAGTGCAAAAATATTCTGTCCTTGGATGACCAAGGACAAAACCATCAGACACATTTGTGAGTGGAATGCAGTGAGTGGATCACCTACAGCGTTTGTTCGTGTGTTAAAGGAACAATATGTTCTCTATTCTCCTACAGATGGAATTTGGAGTTGGGTTGGTGGCTCAGGAAGATCCAATCATTCCATTGTTATCTGGATGAATGATGATGTAGTTGTCCTCAAGGACAGATGGGGGGGCGGGGGGGGACTGAGTGCACCTGGACAGGAGTCAGCAGCTTCAGTAGTCTGATGACTCACATCGCTTTTAACAAATATTCCTGGAGCGATATTACAAAGTTATGCAAGCGGAGGAAGACGATCTCGAGGGATCTATAGCTGCAGGTGAAAAAAGAAATCACGCGTGCTTTAATGCGCTGGGTGGAGGCTTTATTTCTGTCATCTGTCAGATATTTGCATAATGATTGGTGAAGTAAAGTGCTGGATTAGATTCATGCCACATGATTTTTACGTTAAAGGGATAGTTCGGAATTTTGGACATAAGACATATTTTCCAACTCAGCCGGTGTGATGGAGACGTCTGGAGACGTTTTCAAGAAATTTCATTCAGTTCTTCTAGTTGCCGTGTTCGCTGATGCTATGGCTAGCGCAAGTCAATGACACATGTTAGCATGTCATTAAAAACACTCATACCGACTCCACAGTGCACCCGAGGCAAATCGATTGTAACGGCAGACTATCGATGTACATATCTGTGTTGATAGAATAATATTTGAAACAAAACTAACGTTGCATCGCATGAATTTTTCAGGGACTACTTTCCCAGCACTATACTTCGCTGCCGGAAGTATGACGCGCTGCTGCTGCTGCTGAGACATAAATCCTTCAAATTGCAAGGTTGGTTTTATTTCAAACACTATCAACACAGATATGTACATCAATAGTCTGCCGTTACAATCGATTTGCCTCGGGTGCACTGTGGAGTCGGTATGAGTGTTTTTAATGCCATGCTAACTTGTATCATTGACTTGCGCTAGCCATAGCATCAGCGAACTCGGCAACTAGAAGAACTGAATGAAATTTCTTGAAAACGTCTCCAGACGTCTCCATCACACCGGCTGAGTTGGAAAATAGGTCTTATGTCCAAAATTCGGAACTATCCCTTTAAGCAGAGCAAAGGAAATGGAAAGAAAATATAAGAAAAATAAAATAAATAATGTAGAGCAATAGACAGCGGATTAACAAGGACATAATAGAGGAACTACTGTGGACAGAATGACTCCATATCCTTGTATAACTGAGTGGATAAATGATTTTCATTCATTTTAAAGACCCTGGCAGCCACTTGGGTATCATTGTGTAGTCCAGTCTAGTAAGTTTGGACTCACCATCCCTTCTCGTGGGTGTTAAGTAATGAATGGGACTCATGGAAAAATGTCATTTAACCCAGTGCTGCTTGTATCCTTGCTCCAGCTGGCATAAATGCTCATGTTCATAAATATCCATGTATGCATTTAAATTGTGAAATGCTGTATCAGTTTCACTTAGTGGTTTAGTTCTGTCCTGTACTTTTGCCTTTATGACAGGTCAGGGCAGCCACTGGTAAGCGCAGTACGAGTGTTTTAGAGACGAGTAATGAGGGAAATCAGCTACGCTGCCATGTTCTGTCACAGATTTTGGTTTGGCCCGACACCACACTTCAGTCTGACATCATCCATTCAGGAAAATGTGTGACAACAACAAAGCATGTTTTGTTATGATGGAACCCTACAGATTAATAAACCGTATGTAATATTGCCCCCGTCAAGCCCTCAGTCTATCATCTCGTGCCATTTCTAACTTTCAGTCAACAGTCCTTTAATAATGGGCTTTTGACGGACGTAAATCTGTATAAGCAGACAAGGACTCTGATGGGGTAGGGAGGTCAATCACAGTCACAGCTCTCATGAAAAACATCCTTTTAAATTTTAATGCGAACCCCAACTTGTCCCAAATTAAAAACACGCTCATTAAATATGAGTTTGAAACAGCTGTGTGGCTATTGAGTATACCATGGATGTACATATCCAACAACCCTAACAGCAGTCTGTCACCCCATGAATGCAATAAACACCGTTAATCTTCCTGCAGTTATTTTGTGTGATGCAGATCCAAACTGAGGCTCTGTTCGTTTACAGTTATGTGCTGGAATTGTGAACAGACCCAAGTTGATCCCAGAGGTTTAACTTTTGATTTATTTGACTTTGCCTAAACTGCATTAAGGTTACTTGTATGGAATGTGCTATTTTGATTCGCTTTTGCTCTCAAATGAATTTTCCAACTGGAAATGACACTGGAGGAAGGAACAAAAGTGTGTAGCAATGTAGGACTAAACTGACAAGTCTCACTATTATGCGTGGAGGCACCTCCATGCACTCACTGGCCGGTGTCATCTTGATTACTGTCATTATGCTCTTTGTTGTTGTGGTTGGTGAAGATCCGGCTCCTTAGCAACTTTTACTGTGATGAACTGTCACTGAGCACAAAGAGTGTCCTTAGGGCTGATTTACTGAGGAAACATAATTAATGGTACCTACCTACTTACATGCATCTGTATTTTTGATTGGGTTCAGGACAATGATCTGAGACATTTTTATTTAAAAAAAATAAAGATGTGGCTGTCCTTGGCAAAGTCCTTCTCTGGATGTGTATGTACTTGCACAGCTGCTGCTCTGTGTACATAAGTGATGTAATCATATATTCATGAATATGGCTGCTATTAATACCTGGTAACAGCTATAGTAACAGCCTGTGGCAAAACACTGTGTTTTTAATGGAAAATGAGAACTTGTAGTGTCAAATTCAGAATCTGTTTTCATTTGATCTGTATGTATTTCAATCCCATAATATCTGTCACAAGTGAAGCACGTAACTCTCGGCTTGTTCACACAGGTAGTTTTTGACTCTGGGTTTGTGTACCGACTGTTAAATTACTAAGATGTGTACATGAACAACACCTTTTCTGTTGGCTATGGCTATAAATATGACAATAATATTTCATTTGGATAGGCGAAGGCAGAAAATGTGTATAGCTGTTCATAGTTGTCGTAAAAACACTGACAACTTGGCGTCATGGCTGCTGTGACTGTGATGTTACTGCTTATGTGTACAATACACATATCTTTATACATATGTGGGTGAGTAAGAGAGGGAGAAATTATACGAG
Source organism: Microchirus variegatus (assembly GCF_963457635.1). Classification (NCBI taxonomy): domain Eukaryota; kingdom Metazoa; phylum Chordata; class Actinopteri; order Pleuronectiformes; family Soleidae; genus Microchirus; species Microchirus variegatus. Next base: position 28,381,931 of record NC_139809.1, read on the forward strand.
CTTCAGTGACGTATGTAAACAGACCTGACATTTGGGCCCCAGCAGTCATCAGAGGTGCATCTCTCTCTGACACGCCGAAGTGTCAGCCTTTGAAGATTATGACATGCAATGCAATAACATGGATCTTTTTTCCATGTTATTACAGTTTTTTAGAGCATTGGGTTGTGCACATGGAAGCTATTAGCCTGAGGGTTAGGAGTGCTTTTCCACAGGGAGAAAAGGGGGCTGGAGACCATCTATGCATTATGCCCAGGAGCTCGTTTTTCCTTGAAGCCCCCTTGTCTTCTTAGTGGAGTTGAGGAAGGCCTGGTTTAATTTTAACCGTAAAGAGTGTGAAACTTTGTCTGCAAGAACGTACATTATGTGTAGTCTGTCTGTCAATAGTGTTATTTCACACACTATATATATATATATATTCATCCTGCATTATCCATGTATTTTAGGTAGACATTCTTTGCCAAGATAACTTCACCCTTCAAAGGACTGAAGTCCAGTGCTTTCTGTCACTTTCTTTGGACATCATCTTTTCCATTCCTAGCTGGACTCCGTATTCGAATCCACATCCAGGTTTGTCATGACGATGCATTAGCCGTCTTGCCTCTCAGTTTAGAACCATCTGCTCTTCCTTTGCCCAGAGATGATCCACTCAGCCCTGTCCGGCTGTTGGAGTCGGTGGTCCAGACTTGGTTTGACTGTAAGGAAGAGGAGAGTCATAGAGAGCTCATCTGGACTCCATCAGGACTAGGTAAACAGAGCCAGATCCTACATGAAGAAGTGAAACCAGACCTTGGCTCCCACCCACTGTCACAAAAGAGTCAGGCAATGGCTCAAAATACGAAATGATACACACATTGTTATTAACTCAAACCGTGTGCAAAAATGCAAATCTGCCCAAAATGTAATGTGCTCGGTCTCGTCCTTGTGCCATTTTCATTTAGTCCTCCAGCACAGGAGTGAAAAACAGTGGATAAACAAATCTTCTCCAACTCCAGGTCAAATGTTTTCCTCCCGTCTGTTTGGTGAACCATTAAAATAGCTTTTAGTAAGGTCTGCTGCGTCATGTACCTTTTTGTTAACTTCCCACATTAGCAGGTGCTTATCCCCACCATGCTCCAAGTCAAAACATACTTAGTTAAAGCATTCATCAGAAAGAGAATTAGCCCCAAGGTGGTAGAAGAAAGCATGTTATTGCACCTGAAGTATGAGATCATATGTAATCTTCATCAACTGCTGATAAAGTGGAAAAAATGTATATGAACAACTGTGGTGTGTTCTTACATGGTCCTGTGTGTAGTTTTTATTCACCGCTGATTCAAAGCAAGGTTATGCAACTAATTTAATTTACAACTACCTTTTTAAAATAAAACCTTCATCAACATGTTGATGGTACACTGACCAGAAATGGGGAAACTGTTGCAACTTTCACTCCCACTCCACACTCCAAACACCTGTTCCATTCCAATAATTATGTTTCTCTGGTGAGTGAGTATGATCTTTCACAAACAGTGTCTGACTGAGTTAAAGTTAGTGGATTAAAGTGCCTCATCAGTATTGTAGTCTTGCAGATCAGCTATAAGTACTGAAAGCAACGTGTAACGTTTAGCTATAAATGAAAGTCTGTTACATTGAAGCCATTGGCAAATTAGTTTACACAATGCTGATTAAATGTGACATAAACTGGGACAGAGTGAACTCAGATGCAGAGAAGACAAACAACAAAAGTCCAATCCAAAATCCAAACGCAAATCCACTGGGCAGGCGAAGTCATACTCGGCAATGCAGTCCGAACCAGGCAAACAAATCAGGGAACGGCAAGGCAGAAATCCAAAAAACAAATACACAAACCAGGTCCAAGATCAACAGGCAAACACTAGGAAAGTAATGTTATAGTAATGGGCTCAAGGGACACAAAGACAATCTGGCAGGGACAGTGGTGAGCGCTGGAGAATATATTCACAGGTCGAATAGGTGAAAACAGCTGGGACAGGTGCAGTCAGGTTAATGACGAGAAAGCTAAACAAAGTCTAGGAACAGGAAGGGGAAACAAAGGAGAGATGATTAAAACGGTCTTGACATTAAACTTATCGGCTCCACGAGATTCTCTCTATTTGTCAGTGTTGTGGTGTTTTGAATCTCGTGAGGCTGAGCAACATTCCCACACTGCTCATATGAAGTCATTTGATATGTCAAGACGGACTGAGGATAGCAGGAAGCACAACAACAACATCACGCCAGCAAAGAGAGTATGACTCAAAATAAGCACCCGCAATACGTTTCAGAACTGGATCCTCTCGCAGAAAGCTGCACATTTATCAATGTGGTGGGATAAATGCTTCTTGCAACGCGATAATGAAGGGAGTGGTGTGAGATCATTCAGGTTTATGTCATTTGTCAGTTTTTAGAAATTACTAAGAAATGCAGTTGCACATTGCTACTTTAAAAGGCATTTAAAAAAACAACAACTTCATCTACCATATTTAAGACAGACTTTTCACTAAGGTAAAGAAATGGCCATTATGGATGCCAACTACCATAAAACATTTGGTACAGTATGGTATGTATTTTTTTTGTTGTTTCCAGAATAGTACCAAAATAACCCAACCAATGTATTTTTTGGCACCCTAGAGTATTGGTATGGTATGGTCAGGGTCCACCCACGACAGTCAGCTGATTGAAAAAACATCACTCCCTTGTGATCGGTGTAAATATCCCATGAGAGTTGAGGCAAAAGTCAAAGTACAAAGCTTAAAGTCTTGTTGAGACATACAGTCACAAACTGAGTAGGAAAAAAGAGCTGCTGGAATCATTCCTGCATTGTTGTCTGGTTTTTTTCCCGTCTGTTCTGTCATTCTCAATGTTTGTTTGTTGTAATGCTACGATGGTACGACGCCACACTACATGGCCATCGGGCACAGTCCACACCGTACCATGATAAAAACACACCTTAAGAATGGAATTCCATTGGAAGTTTAAATCCTGTAGATAAATGACATAGCGGAGCTGAAATAGAAAAATATGTAATACAATAAATAAGCTAAAATACAATCATTTTTAAAAGAGACGATATATATATTTAGCGAGAGTCCAAACCCTATCAACCTGGAATCTGAAGCTGTTTCTTGAAATCTGTTTTGCGCTTCCATTGGGAAAGAGGTTCAGGCCTGGGTGGGGTCAGCTGCGGGGAGGGGGTGTCAGTGATCCTGCTGGCTGCATTCGCTTTACGCTGCAGGGTCTTCCTGTAGTGGACAGAGCAGCTTCGATACTATAGTGATTAAAGCCAGTCAGGATACACTCAACTGTGTCTCAGTTGGAGGTGGACATGATGGGTGCAGGGCTCCATGCTCTCTTCAGTTTGCGGAGGAAATAGTGACGTTGTTGTTGTTGTGATGTGGTGTTTGATATCCAGGAGAGGGGCGTAGTGATGTGCTCCAGAAATGTTGTGCTGCTGACACTCTCTACAGCCGAGCTGTTGCTGTTCAGTGGGGGTTGCTGGATGGGGCCGCTCCTGAAGTACGTTGAGCAGGATGTTATCATTGCACCTGCTGTCTTGTGGCTCACCTCTCTCCTGTCATTGGTCTCATCACTGCAGTTGTCATCTGCAAACTTAATGGGGTGATTGGTGCTGACTCTTGGTGTACAGTCAGGGTTAGCAGGGTGACGAAAAGGAGGCTAAGCCAACCCAAACTGCTTTTGGCCTCACTGTGAGGAAACCCAGCAGCCAATTGCAGATAGAGGTGTTGGTCAGTTTCGCGATTAGTTGCTGAGTGATGATGAATGCTCAACTGAAATATGAAACACTATGAACAGCATTCATGAGCAAACACCAGTGTGATCAACGGCTAGTACTGTCCAACAGGTGCCTGGTATGTGACCAGCCATGGCAAAACCGGTCACAAGTCTCCCGAGGGACGTTTTGAGTTATTTACAGATCCTGAAAGTATGATTTCTAAGCTTTCCAACAATGTCCAACACACACAATCGGATAATATTGATGACGACTGCTTTGATGACAATCACGCTTTTAATTTCGCACAGCACACACTCAATAACTGCTGGAAAGTTCCACACACTCCCCCCCCCCCTCTCGCTCTCTCTGTGCATGCATATTAAGTACGTGACCGTCAGCTGATTGGCCCGAAAAAACAACAAAAGCTCTTCAATGTGAGATCACCACACCCAAACTAGGAATGATTTACAGCGATCAAACAACCTTAATTCAAACACAAAGTTTATGGTTTTAAGACCCACAATACTGTGATTTGAAGCATGTGGTGGCTTCTTACAAACTTCAATTTGAACAATATTGAAAAAAACGAAAATCCCTCATTTTGAAAAAAACAAACACTTTTTCCATGTTTTACTCGTTTTGCACTGGGCTGACTTGCGCCCTCTTTGACATATCTGAATTTCAGGTCTCAAAAACTGGATGCTAATCATGCTTATGGAGAATGCAGTAAAGCGGCAAGTTTCTACATGTTTGAATCAAACCCTTCTTTCACTTGAACATGGTTATCAGAATAACAATAGGCTTGTTCTTTCAACCCTCATATCATACGTTATAGTTGTCCAGCTTGACTTCATGGTCCAGCACCAATGTTAACGGCTGTGGACCTAACCTGGCCTTGTTGTCCCTCGTTGCAAAGCTGGACCGTTCCACTTACTCACTGTGAACTCAACACTTCATTACTTCAGTGTTTTATTGACCTGAGATGTTTTTCTCTGTTTCAAACGGAGAGATTAACTGTTCCAGCCTTGCACTCACTGCACTTTTGATCTTTTATTCAATGTGGTGATCAACCTTGGAAAGGAAACAAGTGGCCATAAAGACACTTACTGCTCTGTGTCCTGTATGTGGAGAGATTTATTGTAATAATCAAGTTGTAAGTGGTCATGGCCAGGGCAGCAACATACGGAAATATGCAATGATATTAACGATAATAGGCCTCCTTTATAAACAGTGACATCCAGCTTAGTCTCTCATTAAAGTACACGGGAATCCCTCATGGTCTGTGCTGCAGACATCATCAGTGCTGCACAGTTAGACACGTAGGATGGTTTGGATTTGCAGAGGAACATTGTTTTTGGTGAGCTCTTCCATTGGGAGTCTGCTTCCAGACCCTGGAAACAGTTTGATGTCCAAGGCAGACTGGGCAAACATTGCTGCCCTGTGTGTTCTCCTGTTACTCAGGGAACCTCAAGTTAGACTGCTTTAACCTTCACAGTACTATGTAACTGGAAAGAATAATCCCTGCATAATAACCACTGCATTAATATATTATTTATGTCTCAGATGCATGTAGAGCATGTAGATGAGCTTCCCTGAGACGGTTTCTGACAGTTTGTGCAGAAGTTCTTTAGTTATACAAACCGATTGTTACAGCAGCCGTCAGAGTGGTTGGTCTCAGATGATCTTGAAGGTGAACATGCTGGATGTGGAGGACCTGGCCTGTTGTGGTTAGACGTGGTCCGCGGTTGTGAGGCCGGTTGGATGTACTGCCAAATTCTCTGAAACCCCTTTGGAGATGGCTTATGGTAGTGAAAGTAACGTTCAATTCACGGGCAACAGCTTTGGTGGACACTGTCACCGTGCCAATTGCACGCTCCCTCAAAACTTGCGAAAAATCTGTGTGTGGCATTGTGCTGTGTGATAAAACTGAACATTTTAGGGTGGCCTTATTGTGGCCAGCATATTCATGCTGTCTAAACGGCATCTTGATATGCCACACCTGTGTGGTGGGATGGATTATCGTGGCAAAGGAGAAGTGCCCACTAACACAGATTTAGACATTTGTGAACAATATTGGAGAGAAATGGTTCTATTGTGTATATAGAAAGTTTTAGTGTGTTAGTGTTTTCTTTGAGTTCACCTCATATTTTATTTATATATATATGTGTATATACATATATGTTTATGTGTATATATGTGTATATATATGTATGTATATGTGTATATATGTATGTGTATGAATATGTGTATATATACTGTGTGTGTATATATATATATATAGGTATATATGTGTGTGTGTGTATATATATATATATATAACTATATGTATATACATGTATATATGTATATACATATGTTTATACATGTGTATATATATACATATGTATAAACATGTGTATATATATATATATATGTATATAAATGTATGTATAAACATATGTATATATATATATGTATATGTATATAAATGTATGTATACATATGTTTATACATATGTATATATATATATTTATATGTATATAAATGTATGTATACATATGTTTATACATATGTATATATATATACATATGTATAAACATATGTGTATATATATATGTATATAAATATATATAAATATATACACATACATATATACACATATATATATGTGTATATATGTGTGTATATATATATATGTATGTATATATATGTATATACATATGTGTATATGTATACACGTATATGTATATTTGTATATATGTATATATATCTTAGCTTTTTTTTTTGCACATTATAGCTGAAATCAGATGTCATGTCAAAAAATGACAGATGGAGGATGTTGTTTCAAATCCAGGCCCAGATCCAGATCTTACAGGTCCTACCAGAATCTTATAAACTATTCCTATTGTTCATATGCTTTATAGTATAATATAATATAATATATAATATACTATAAACTCGGAAGAAGATAAATCGAGAAAAATAAATTCACCACTGGCGTGACATGACATTTTTAAGTTGGACAGACTTTTTGGTTCACTTATGTTACACATTTTCTTCCTAAAATGGGTTTTGTTTTCCATGATATATGATTTGCACTACTATGCCTATTGAATACCCCTCCAGTTTAATGTGCAAACATTTTATGGTATTTCATTTCACTCAGTTGTTCAACATCACAATGTTCCAAACCTTTGCCTGAGGAGATTTTCTCCACTGAGACATCTCTGAATTGTAATAAAATCACCCCTATGGGACTCTAGTACTTGCATTGCTACTGCTCTGATTGTCCTTAACTTGCCCTATCATAACCAACAGCAGGAAAGATGGACACTAACAGACATATGATCTGTATTGCAGACCTGCCTCATCTCCCGACAGAGTACAGGTTTTGACATTAGGACAGGAATTTGGAAAGACTACTGACAATTTAGATTATGAGTATATGAATAGTGTAGAATAGATGAAGAAACATGGTGTGTGTGTGTGTGAGAGAGACAGTGAGGGAGACTGTTCTGTGTTACCTCTTTAGGGCATTTTCTGGCAATAACACTCACCTGACCAGTAGGGTTACCAAAACGTGGCTCTACTGAGGCAGAACCATAGGAACTGGTTAAGTTAAGGGCTTAGGTTAGAATTGTGGTTAAGTCAGGTTATGGTTAGAAATTAACTGGTAATGGTAAAGGTTAGGGATAACACTTTGTGTGAGCTGTCCAAATGAATGGAAACCAATGCAGTGCGTCATTGCAGTTTCCTTAGAAGTATAGCTACGCAAATGTGTGTGTGTGCGCCTGTGTAGGGAAGGACGTTGTCTTTTTGTGGATGTGTGCACATATCCATATGTCTGTATTTAATTCCTCTGTGTTGTGGGGATTCCATTACCTTTTAGCAGTGAAAGCATTATGTCACTTATGAACACCATATGTCTGTCCATCCTGTGTACATGGAAAACGTTTATTAGATCTTGCCCTCTGAAAATGAAGACTGCACCACATGTAGATCTGTCATTGTTTCAAATTGACCAAACCAAGTCTGTCAGTGTTGCTGTCTGGGCCGTCTCTTATACTTAGTATAAAAACTTGTTTTTAGTTTGGAGACGTTAATGGCTGATTATATTTGGAATAGATGCATTGGTTGGGATAGTATTTTTGTGTACTGAAGACAAATATCAAGAATCGTATTGAAAGACCGATTCATTATTAAGCTGTTTTTCGCGGGGTTGTTTCTGTGCAGTGTTTTGTGCACGAGACATACAGATGTCTGCGCCACACCAAGATAAACATATCTACATTTTTTTGAATTGGTAGGTGAAGGATAGGACGCATGGCAAATGTTTTTCTGTTTTTAAATCCATGCATCGATCAGTAAAGCTGTGGAAATATGGTACTGATAACCATCGTGTTTGTTTTGATTTTATTCTTCGTTTAATCCCATCAATTAGCACGGCGAAGCTGCAGTGAATTCAATCATCTCGGCAACTCCCAGGTTGCTCAGTCAAGACGGATGCAGCAGGAGTGCAAATGACTGTAAATTAAACCAAAGCCACACCACGGCAACCGAAGGGTGTCAGTTTTTGACAGGAAAGCATTTATTTGAACGTGACTAAAGTTTCTCTGGCTAAACTCCCCGGTGAGGATGTGGACGGGCTCTGTCTCTGGTTACTCTGGCCCTTGATGTATATGCCACATGCACCTCAAACAATAGCCAATTCATCCATGTCTTTGTTTGTCTGCAGCAGCAACCAGGGGTGGTTGAGAGTAAGTAATTAACAAATAAAAAAAAATTATGTTGATTCCCTATGGCTTAGATTTACCTTACATCAGGAGATGTAATAGTATGAATGGATCGATCAAAACGTGTGCCATAAATTGCAACGTCGTTCATCCACATATCACCAGGCTTTCTTGTCATTTCATATTCTCTCCCCTGTTGTCCATAGAGGTCTGTTATGGTCCGCATGAAATAAATGCAGTCATCCATTCATGTCCAAAATAGAAAAAAAAATCACAAGCATTTCAACATAGTGCACTCTTGCTTTCGGCAACAACAACAACAACATAGAAGTCTATAACCATGGATGCTTGCTTGAGGTTGGCTAGTCTTAGTACTAGCCTGACGTGGACCCTCATTTTAGAAGGAAAGCAACTGTGGCTGTGTACGAGCATGCAGAAATGTGAAGCAGCTACCATCTACTGTCAGTTAAATATCAAAATGACCAAAATTTGGTGAAAAGAAAGACTTGATTGGAATGATACTTTGACGTCGGGTCGAGGTACTGGTATGGAGAGAGAGAGAATTTGATTGACGCATCTCTATTACATTTGGATATCATCTAAAATCTCCCTCTGAGAACCTCATTTGACCTTAGCTATCTTATTCTTCTCAGTGTCATATTTCAGTGTATCAGAATAGTCTGGGAGGTCCTTTGATGGAGCTGTGTGACCCAAAATGTCATGCCCTTCAAACGAGGAAACCAGCCACATTTGTTTTTTCTTCTCCGTGACACCCGTATATGCGCTGTAAAGGGGTTTGTTGAAGTAGCATAGAGACGTAATTGATTCACGGCATATTGTGTGGACACAGACTGTATGTTCTGTACACCTTGGGGCAGCTGGCTCAGGTCACACTCCAGAATAATAAACATATAGTGGGGGTGATGTTTGTGAACCCTACTGGACAGTCCCCTCTTCTTCTCCTTTCTTCCCTCCCCCAGGTTCTTCTACCCAAACCCAGGCCAGAGAGCAGAGGTGACGATGGGCCCCACACTTCACCCAGTAGGCCTCTCTTACTGGTCCCACACTGAATGGGTGTCTGTTTCTTGACATCTCCGTCTCTCATCACCACCCCATCAATCCCGTGCCTCTGTGACCATCCCTGCAGAGACAGGGCTCCACTTTGTCCCAAATCCACCCTGCCCTATTCACAAGGCCCCCTGCTTCATAGACCCCACTGTGCATAGGTTGTGGCAGCTACCTGACAGCAGAGGCCTCTAAATTACAGCGAGTTTAGTCCAAAGATCCCTTTAACCCCCAATGCTTCAAAACACCATTGCTGGAAGCACCAACATCCCCCAACATATCCAAATACCATGTGTCTTTCCAAGAGTGAGAGACCATCCCCCATTTCTGTATATCCATAATGGAGCCCCTTTACCTTTCTTTCATCCACATCAAGGACTCCTGACCCACTAAATGCCTGCATGATCAAGGCCTCCACAGGGAATAGAGGTGGATGTTATCATAGCATTCCAGCCTATGTGAAAGTATGCCAATTAGCATTGCTGGAGAATGTTGTTTTGCTTGCCTCTTTCACTAAGCCCCCTTCCCATTGACAGGCGGGGCTTGAGTGGCTGGCTTCCTAGCCGTCACTGGAATTGCCATTCATGCTGAAAATTTATGCTTTTTGTTGTACAGCTGCTCTTACATTTATTGCACAATAAGAAAGAAATATAAATTCTGCAGTAAGTGGCACGTTAGCAGTTCTATCAGTGTCAAAAATTAAAAGGTGTGCCTCAGCTACATTTACAGCCTGAAACTTCTGTAATAGCTTCCCCCCAGTGTTCCCTGGCTCTGCAGTTATATGATCATTTACAATATGCTGTGAAAGTCAGTGGATCTGGCTAACCTGGCCAAACACTTCCACTGCACCCAGGCAGTGTTGCAAAGATTCATTTTGTGAGTGCGTTTGCGCAGTTACCACATGTAGGTATTCATTTTTTTTTTACTCACTCCAGTGCTCAGACAGGTTTATTAGGTGTTTGCACTGCAGTGTAAACATGAAGTCAGACAATCCATGACACTATAGGTCAAACACCTTACTAAAATTAGGACAGAACCACAGTGTGGTTCACAGTTACTGATGATAATCCAGATGGGCGTTGTATGACCATGTCCAATTTCTCAAAAACAAACGATTTCATTACACATGGGGTGTGAGGTCACATGATGAAGCCCTTCAACCTAGCACTCTGGTGGTCAAACTCTGATCTACTTCAAATTTATACACACTGTAGTCTAGTGGATTTGAAGTGAAGCTGGGGTTGTGATTATGTCCTGGAAGAATTTAGAGGTTGACTGTAAAAAACAAAGTTAAGGCTCAATATCATTCCCTTTTGAATATGGGCACAGGTCCCTCCAGACATCTAGGCTGTTGTAGTATGTTGTTTAACCTTTTTTTTTGTCTGGAGGCGTGCTGATACACCTTTATTATGTGTAGGTATACAACATCACAATGGGTCCACAAAAGATGTAACTTTGGTATTTGTACTTACTTTTGTTCTGGGCTGACAAAAAAGTGGCTTTTTAAAATGCATATCTCTCCTACATCGTTTTATTATTATTTTAAAATGTGCTAGATCTGTAGAGGCACTGAGCGGAGCGAAAGATGGGCATTTGATCCACTGTGAACAAAACAACAACTTCACTGTCTCAGGTCACTTTTGTTCTCATGATATTGACAATGGTGGCTTGCTCCCTCCGGGTCAGTGGAGAGATCCTGCCTCCTGGAGGAGTTTAAGTATCTTGGGGTCTTGTTCACGAGTGAGGTATGCAACGGCCGCAGTAATGCGATCGGTGCAGCGGCCGCAATAATGCGGTCGTTGTATCGGTCCGTTGTGGTGAAGAAGGAGCTGAGCCGAAAGGCAAAGCTCTCGATTTACCGGTCAATCTACGTTCCTACCTTCACCTATGGTCGTGAACTTTGGGTTATGACCGAAAGAACAAGATTCACGGATGCAAGCGGCTGAAATTAGTTTTCTCCGCAGGGTGGCAGAGCGCTCCCTTAGAGATGGGGTGAGGAGCTCTGTCACCCGGGAGGAGCTCGGAGTAGAGCCGCTGCTCTTCCACATCGAGAGGAGCCAGCTGAGGTGGCTCGGGCATCTGTATCGGATGCCCCCTGGACGCCTCCCTTGGGAGGTGTTCCGGGCATGTCCCACCGGGAGGAGACCCAGAGAAAGACCCAGGACACGCTGGAGTGACTACGTCACCCCGGCTGGCCTGGGAACGCCTTGGGGTCCCCCAGGAAGAGCTGGAGGAAGTGTCCTGCGAGAGGGAGGTCTGGGCGTCCCTTCTCAGACTGCTGCCCCCGCGACCCGGCCCCGGATAAGCGGTAGAAAATGGATGGATGGATATTGACAATACCTTTACATTTCCATTATATCCAAATCAAACAATCCATAACACAACACAAATGTGTTACACCATTGTGTGGGGTTCTCTCTCAGTGTCACTATCATATCATGCTGTATTGAACATGTACAGTGCATTGCTAAAAGAAAATGGCGGTGAACATGCAGCTAGGCCTGTCACGATAACATATTTTGCTGGACGATAAATTGTCTCAGAAATTATTGCGATAATCGATAATATTGTTGTTCTGAGATAATTTTCATCTAATACAATGATAATGTTATAATAATGCAGGTACACCTTATCAAAGGTTTCAGGGTTTGCTAAAGAGAATCGAGGGCGAATGTGGTGCCAACTTCAGCGTCGTCACGCTGGCTATCCTCCTGTACGCTGACGTCAGATCCATGTGCAGTACAGACAGGCAACAACAAACATGTGGATTAGAATCCATCAGTCGGACATTCAAGTCGCCTTTAGCTGCTCTGATACCTATCCAGGAGTCATTTCAGCAATTACGCCGAGTCGATGTTTTGGTTTTCGACTGTGGGCTACTAGAGAGAAGTAGAAGGAAGTTTCAGCGCATGCGGGTGCTCCTGGTGTTGTTGTATGGCAGTGCTTCACAGTGCCACCTAGCCACCTGGCATGCATACTACATCAAATTTCACACACTTTAGGACCCCAGAGAGAGAGAGAGGGAGAGAGAGACGGGGAAAACATGCAAATGGCATTTATCGCGGCCAGAAAAATGATCGAGCTAATTTTAATTATCGTGCGATTAATTGATTTATTGAATATCGCGACAGGCCTACACGCAGCATCAATCCCATTAAACCTTTGACTTCAGAGTCAATGTTTTTGTTGTTGTTGATGAGATACTGCACTGTTTTAAACGAAGAGGCAGACTCTGGAGTTCAGTGTGCACTAGACCTCTACTCAACCACATGGCTTAACCTCAAACAATGTGCTGCAACTCTGAAGCATTGTTTGAGACACGAGGCACACTCTTAAGGCTGGCTCTGGATACAACCTGACCACGATACCAAATGCCTTCACTTCCCTCAGAAAACACAGTACATGCTTCTGTCAAATTCTAGCACACACTTCCTACACCAAATAACCACTTGAGTACATTTGCAGTGCACTGTGACTCTAACCAGAACAACTCCACTCCTCCACTTTCCATTGACTGCTCCTCCTGTAGGCGAAATAAAAACAGTCATTGCCGTCTCACAGAGCTTTAATGTGTTATTGTAGACAAACCTTCTCATAAATTTAATTTCTTGGCAGAACACGTTAAAACCAAAAAGCAACTTCCAATTTTAGTGTTGTTTTTTTTATGTTTCAGTGCCTGACAAACAGTTCTGTCTTGGTGGGGGTAAGTCATTATGTCCAGTAGCCAGCAGGAGGCCAGAGGGGTTTAAGGAGGGATGTCAGGTAAACGTGTATTTGCCGCATTAAGGTGGAATTGCAGTCACTTCTGCCAAATGAGCCGTAGTCCAACAAAAATGCAATACAACTTCTGCTTTCCATAAATCAATGGACTCGCATGGTCTTTACCACAAGTGAGCATGTTGTGAGTTCATAGCCTAATGATTTTTTTTCTACGTCGTATTACTGCTAAGTATATTACACTAAGGTGAGATCATAGACTTTTATGCCTTCAGCTTTGTTCAAAAATGTCCACTGTAACACCCCTCGAGTAGGATCGCGAACACACGGTGATTTTTACAGGCATTTACAGGCATTTGTTGCAGAAAACAAATTGAGAAAACTCAAAATTTCAAGGCAACTTACTGCAATCAAGTTTTCAGTTTACAGATGCCAACTCAAAATTCTGTTTTCAAACAGTTTGGCTAACTAATCTTGTTCAGATTATTAAAAACAAACAAAAAAAACATTTTGAATTTTGAGTTGGCACAACTCTAACTTACAAGTTTGTCTAACAAAATCATATTAGTTGAAGGAACTTTTTAAAAACTCAAGATCTTTCGTTTGGCTGTAAACTCAAAAAGTGATTGCAGTAAGTTGCTTTGACATTTTTGAGTTTTCTCAACTTTTTTTTTTTTTTTTTTTTTACAGTGCATGACAATCATGCCGTAAGAACTAGATAAAATAGATAAACAAACACACAACAGCGTTCAATAAGCAGACACATTAACAAGCCTATTAACACCAATTAAGAATAAAACAGACATATGAACACATTTACCTCATTGGCCCTGTTTCGCTACACAATATAAACATATAACCTTCTTAACAGTGTTATTTTAAGCTTTTTGGTCTTTCTTATTTATGTACCCGCAATACCCTTTTAATAAATGTAAATTGTTCTTATAATTAAATGAGGTTACTGAATGAAAAATGTATGAATTATATTAAAATCTGATAAATTGTATGGCTGACTATGATGGCAGCTACATCCACGACTACTTAAATTTCAACTTCTACATTTTTTCATACACATTTAATGGTATTCGTTCCAGTGGTTTCATGTAGTGTAGGTTTCTTGGCTCTAGCTCTGCTGGTGGAGAAATACACGATAGAATAGTTTGATGTTGCCAGTGTTTGTGTTTCTGTGCCTCTTGTGAGAATGTTTTAGTTCCTGCAGAAGTGTGATTTGTCCTCAGGCTTTCATGGCTACTTGTTTTGAGTTGAGGATACTGGTTTGGATTACAGCATGATCTCGATGTAAGAGCTTGATGTTCACCATAAACATAAACAGTTTGTCGTTTGCCTGGAGATTTTAAAAACCCTGTGCACTCTACAGTCGTATCTGCCACATGTCAACAGGGGATTAGTAGATGAATTTGTCTCGACTTGCACGTCTTGCCAATTTGTGATGTGATCAAACATGATAACTATGTGGCTCTGGAGGATACACAGAAGATTGACGTTATCACCAGGACTGCAGTTGAACGGAACAAATGACCTTAGGAGAACTATGTTCAAAAAATGCTGGAAAATGTCAAAGTGATTTGTTATTTGTGAGACGTTGCTTAAATTTATAGTCCTGATCATCACATTGAAGACGGTGTTTTCACTAGCTGGTGATAAAAATTGTTGGGGGGGGGGGGGGGGTTATTTTGTCACTTAGAAATGAGACACCCCTTAAATGCAGTTATGTCTTCAGACTGTAGGGGGCAGAATAACGCAAAAGCTGCGTCCAGTCTGTCAACTCCAAAAAAGAAGAAGAAGAACAGATTTACGTCACGATTATTTATTTATTATTTTATTTCAGTCAAGTTATTAGGTTGTCAGTTAGTTATAAGATGATACTCATACAAATACCACAACCACGGACATATTCAGCTGACAGTTACCACACACCACGGCTTATTGAAGGGTAAACGATAGTGAACGATCGCGTGTGCGAAACGGCCGGCTATTGACAAAAGATCGTAAAATAAAAAATAAATGTTACGCAACAATGACGTCAGTAATCCATAATATGGGCCTAAACTAAGATAATACAATGGTTTTCATCATTTTTATATCTCTATTAACAAAGAAAATACTTAATTTGTATCGCGCTCGTTTCACTGCTTTCGGCGCCATCTTTGTTATGTGAAAACACGCAATGCATTCTGGGTAGCCCTTGCTCCCAAGGGTGGTGTCGGAAAATCTCAATACTGAGGGCGATACAGCCCTTAAACTTGCCCCTCAACATTTTTCTGAGAATCGGGACAGCACTTGCACTAGAGGGAGCGCACATTTTTGAGATTGAGGATTAAGATTGAGGGTTAAGCAAGGAATTGGAATTCACCCAAATTGATTTGCCCTGTGCGGTCTTTGTTGTGCGTAATTCATATGGATTATTTTGCAAAAGAAACCTGTTTGCAGTGAACATGGGTTTGTTTTTATATTGATCAGACCCTGCATCCACATGTTCAGGGCTTTGGTGTGTTTACAATTACGGATTGATATTTCCATGTCTCTTGCGCAATGAAGCAACTCGAAAAGTCTTTTGGGCCGCTTGTAAGTCTTGGACTGAGGTTTCTTGATGCAGGTGGGACTTGTGTACGCAAGTGTCTGATACTCAGATGGCTAATAATTCATAAAACAAATCTGGACCCTGAGCTAACGAGGACTAAGAATAATGAAATGTTGTTTCAGTAAGTCACTGGAATGAGATCACCCAGTAACTGTAAATCTTAGTCTAAGAGTGGGATCACTTGATGAGGATTTGATTGTTATCATGGCTCCCGTTCAGACCAGTCCTCACATGCACTTGTGACATTGATTTATAAGGGATCAAACTGAAATTGAACACCCTATGTGGCTGTAAATTACTGTGTTTCAGATTGTTTGCACCTTTTTTAACTTTCATAAACCTGCTTTTTTATTTGTATGTATTTATTGAGTGCACACAACGGTTCTGCAACAAAAGAACAGTTTCTCCCAGTTGTGCCAGAAAGAAAATGTGGGATTAATCAAGAAAACGTACTTGTTGAGCGTGGCTCTGGTTTTCACTGCGCCCTCTAAATCCTTTTGCTCTAATCACCTGTCTCTGTATAAACCTGTGAATAAAACCACCCATCACAGGGGTGTCCGGGTTCACCACACACATCACAGCCAAATTTTTACTTTTTAAGATACAAAGCCAGAACTGTTTGTTTCTTTCCGTTAACTCCATTAAACCCTTCCATCACCTCACTCTCAGTAAATATTAATTTTCTATGAGTGTGGTCTGACTGATGTTTGTGGCTGATGTGAGTAGCCAACGTTCTGATAAAGCCAGGACAGACTTCTCTTATGAAGTCTGGCCATTGTTTGATACGGGAGCACCGACAGTACCATGAAAATTGGAGTGACAACTGGAAAATCTCATTACCGTTTTTTTTTTTATAAATGAGATAAATAACTCAATGGAAACTGGTTTATTGGATGCATTTCCACGAACGTATTTGTATGTTGAATGTTCAAGTGAGTCGATGAAGGGTGTCTGTTTATCAACGTGTCTGTCGGCGAGAACCCAATAGCAGGACACACCAGATGGAGACGGAGCAGTTTGGATAGAGCAGGGCGAGTTTATTCAACAAAGTTCAAACCAGGAAGTCAGTCCGCGTGGCAAAACGAATCAGACGAGGAGACGACAGGCAGGGATCAAAACCAGGAAATCAGTCCACGAGGCAAACAAATACGATAAGGGGCAGGCAAACGGGAAGGTTGAAAGCAGGTTCTAAAAACCGAGGTCTTTTAGGTTTCGTTTTCTGACGTACCTGGCAACCCGTGGTTGCTCGGCAGCTGAGACTCTACTGACTGCAATTATTGGTAGACGGCGGTAGGTGGCGCCACATGCCAAAAACATGATTTCAAAACATAAACATGATTTGCAGTCTGCAAAAGATGTTTTTATAATGCAAATATTTTGTCTGTACTGTTGTTGTTGGTGAGTTCAGTTTGTTATATGAACATTATTCCTGAGTCTCTGTGACATATTAGGAGGATTTTATGGCCAGTTGCTTTAGATTTATTACATAATGCACCTTTAAACAGACAGTGAAATGTTATTACTGTGAGTTATTTCATTTAACTTTTTTTTGTAATAGGAGTTCATTGGTCTGACATGGTATTAGCACTGTCTTGCTGCTTTTCCATTCATTTTCTTTTCTAAAATGCATATTGCCAAGATGATGATGACACATTACCGTCAAACACTTATTTTGTGAAAAATCTGCTCCACGTTTAGGACGAACACATCATTAATCTTGTAAAGTCACATCATCAACCAAGTAAAAAAACTCCCTTGATGTTTGTGGTCCTCTCTGATTCTGATGTTTGTCTAATTTTGCATATTTAAACTCCCACTTCTTTTGACCCCCAATGGTTTTCTAAATGAAATATAGTTTTCCACATTTCTGTAAAATAAGCGGTAAGGTAATTGAAATAAGGTACATGGTTAACTCGACTTCATCTGTTATGTATTAGCGAGTACCCCACTTGTGGTTTCTACGTTTTTATTTTTTTTGGTCTTTAAACAAGGCGAACGCCATGTTTGTCTGGGACATTAAACATGATCACGCCGACATGAAACCTATCCATGCTCACTCAAACTAATATGACGGGACGCAACCATCAACACTTAAATCCTTATCAATATATAATTTAGTCTGAAGTCAGAGTCACCAGAGAGCACACTGTTATATAAATCCATTATTTCAGACGTTTCATGAAGCTAATAACATTTTTAGATGGTAAAACTCGTGCTTTTTCTTTGTCCTCATCTGTTATTTTTAGATTTTTCCACAAGTTTGATTGTGACAGTGTTTTCATTCGTTAATTCAAAATGTTTCCCACCCCATGTATCGCCGCTTAAAGGTGAAGTAAGTAGTTTATAGTGACATCTAGAGGAGAGGCTGAATTTTACAACAACGAACTGCTCCTCTGCTCACCCCCTCCCTTCCCCCTGAGCACTACGGTATCCTCAGCCGGTCAAATGTCGTCCTCGTCGTCTTTCTCCGTGGTGCGGGCGTACGGTCAGGTACTGGTGTTCCTTTTCATTTTGTTCTCTCGGGTTTGTCCTTACAGGCTCCCGTAGAAACATGGCGTCGTGGCAATGCAACAGCGGCCCGCGACCATGTTATTTTCCATGCCTTTTTGAAACACTACGAAAATGAAACAAAGAATATTATACAGCGACTAGACAATGCAGGAGCACATAATATGTATAAAAAAGTGGATTTTGGGTCATATAAACCCATGAATACTACGCAGTGTCCCTTTTAATGACAGTTTTACTCCAGTCTGTCCTCATAACTTCATCAACCATTAGGGGCTTGATGTTACGGCCACTGGAGGATGTTAATGTTTAAACTTCCCACATTCTGATGCCTACATAAACAGCCAACAGGATTTTAAGATAAAACGTTTGGACTTCACATGTTAAAACAAATATCGTGTGAGAAGCAGAGCAGTTTTCCTACTTGCGTGTTAGTCTATTCCCATACGATTCGATGACTATTTTGGTTCCTTTAAGAGATAATTAGAAGTTTCCTAGGGTGTCAGTCGGAGGAGGAGATATATTTTGTTGATTGTGGCAGCCAGATTGCCAAAAAGCAACTCAAAGTAAGAGCCTGTTTACACATATGTCGTTTTGTTTTTTTTTCCTCCCTGTGACCATGAATTGTAAATCAGTTCTTCTTTTGTCACTTTGTCATCTCCTCGTCTGGTGTACACATTACCATTTATTTTTTATTTGTGCACATGTAACTGCTGCACCTCTTAGCATACCACTGAGTCATCATCCCTCATGGCTGCCTCCATTTTTATATAAGTGTGAATGAAGGAGCCCAGTGCTAAGGCATCTTGGCAGCAGACCTGGAGACACTGGAGAGGCAGAGTAGCTGCAGCAGCACAGTAAAAAAAACAACACTTAGCCAATCCCTTACTTCTGGAAACAGGTACTTCCACTGTTTATTGGATCTGATTTATACGTTTTATTCAATATTGAACAATGCAGGTTCATGACATTGTGCATGCTTTGGTACAGGGGAGGACGGAGAGGAGAGCACCCAAAAGGCTAACCAAATAAAAGATCTGCATGAAGGCAGCTCAAAAAATACTAAAAGTCTGCACCGACCTCACACTTTAATGGCTCAGCCAGAAAACTGTCGAGATCCAACGAGAGACCGTTTCTCATTCAATTACGTGTTCCATGTGTGGGTTCCAAGGCTTCATGCGCAGCAGCTTCTGAGCAGGTCCAATTTTTCACACACATCCTCATCTCCAACACTCACTTCATTGCCTATCAAAACAGGAGGCGCTGTCTGGCATTAGTGTGCCTGTATGTTTTATATGCATCTGTACAGTGCGTTTGTGCGCGCATGGTCGTTACGTTTTAGCGATGCATCCCTGGGTGTAATGTTGAAACACATGTAATGTTGTTTATGCCGTTAAATGCAGTGCTGTAGGCACATACTTTTTCATCTTGCAGAAAAGGAATGTGTACAGGTATTAATTCTGAGCTCCAATTTCAAGGTTATAAATTTTGGGAAACCTCGATGAGATTTTAATTGGATCAAATTCATTTACCTTGCTAACCGAGTAGAATGAAAGGCCCAAAGGGAAAGGCTTACCTTTGTTTGTGAAATTATTGTGAAACTCAAAATGTTGTGTAACATGCCAGGTTCATGCCAGGTTTAAAAAAAATGCGTCCATTGAAACGGGGGCGTAAAAGGCAGGGAAAGGTCATCAGGCCATCGCAGCGACAACACACAGAGACGATCAATCGTTCACTCTCACATTCACGCCTACGTGGGAGGAAACTGGAGAAAACATGCAAACTCCCCACAGAAAGGCAGCCACGACCAGGGCACGAACCACCTTCTTTCTGTGAGGCAGCAGTGCTAGCCATGTGCGCCACTGTGTGGCCCCTAATATGGTGATGTCTTTTTATGCTCCGCGCTCGACGAGAGACGCGGAGCATATAGCGTTCGCACCGTTTCGTCCGTCTGTCATTCCGTCATTCCGTCCGGACTAAAATGAATACCTTCCTGTGCGCGTACGTCCTTCACATTTTGCAGGATTGTCTAGTGGGTGAATATCTCCAGGCTTTTTTTTTTCGTTTTGTACAAAAAACCTTTTTTTTGAATTTTTCGTGAATTTTTACGCATTTTTTTTGCGGGGAAATGTGAGAAATGTGTAAACGGCACTTTACGAGCTTGTCGACACGATAACTTGACAAATATTCGACATATTGATGTCAAACTGGCACTGTCCATGCCTCTAACAAGTATCTTGAACAAGTTCGAAGATCGGTGACCTTGACCTACTTTCCTTGGATTGATGAGGAATTAAGTTGGGTGTGGTCCGGAGGACAAGGGGGGGACACTCTAAAAAAATACTAGCTAAAAGCCTGCTCAACGGTGTAAAATTGGTCTATATTGGACATAAAAAAATGGCTTCAAGGCAGCTTTATATATAATTTCACACTATAGCTGACATATTATGCCTGAGGTCACTGTCCCATGAGTTGAATGGCAGCACATCAGCTTGTATTTTATATTCAATTCCATTTTAACCTGTGGACGTGCACATTCGTGCCCTCGTTGATGCTCTCGAGTTTACTGCTTTGCATGCCATAGCTTGCCATAAAAAGTACCAAACTGGAAGGTGTTCAGCAATGATGTCTGCTGGCAGAAGGATTTCTGAGGCCTGGTACATTGTTGGTGCAGGCACTTTCCCAGCATAATTAACAGTTCCTGTTGTACTGGAATCAAAACTTGTTCTGAATTGCACGGATAACTCGATGTTGCTGATTTATTTGTTTGTTTTTCACTGTGCTGTCTGCGATTACTGGCTCCAAAAGCCAGTTGTCCCACAGGAGGAAATATTTACCCTTTTGTTTTTACGATGGCTGTTCTTGCTGAGCCCTGTCCTAAATCATCACAGTTTCCACATCTCTGTATCAATGTTCATCTCTGTGGCATCATCCTGTCAGGTCTGTAGTGCCAAAGATTACACCCTCTGCCTGTTTGCACGCCGAGAGCTTTGTGGCAAGATAGGTCGAATCTGAGAGGGTTTGCCTCTCACTGAAGACTGACTTTTTATTATTTTACATAAAAGCAAATACTGCAGATACACTCTTAGAAATAAGGGTTCCAAAAGGGTCCTTCTACAAGGGCTGTGGTTCTACCTGGAACCATTTGCTTCTCTCCCGAAGAAAGGGTTTTTCAAGGGTTCTTGGGAACACTAATGGTTCCAGTAAGAACCATTTTGATCCAGAGAATCCTTTAAAACGCCTTTCCTGAATAAAGGGTTTTAAAAGGGTTCTTGGTGGAACTTTTATAAAAAAAAAAGGTTCTACCTGGAGCCAAAAAGGGTTCTCCTATGAGGACAAGCCAAAGAACCTTATATGGAGTGTACATATATATTAGAGTGATGACAAAAATGAACTCTTTCTAATACTTTGTGATATCATTTATCTACATAAAGACCATGTATTAATGTTAATGTTAATGCTATTACTGTCGATGACACACGAATGACCCACTGTATTGTCATGGCAACAGCTGCATGACCTATTTTTCTTTTGTGCCCTCCAGCTCCAGTTTTGATCCTCGCTTTGACGGATGAAGACCACACAGGTATGAACGGAATGGAAAAAAGTGCTTTTGTTGACTTAAAAATACAAGAACTGCTGACATTTTGACACTTTTCTCTTCTCTGTCTAAATGCGTTTCTGCTTGGTTACTTATTTAATCCAATATTCCCTCTCTTTCTCACTCACTCTCTCTCGCTCTCTCCCTCCACCTCTCACAACGTGTATGAAACTGATGCTGTTGCCTTAATTACATGCAAGAGTGTTTCACTTCTTTTTTTTTCGGTTTGTCATGACGCGCAAATGATAAGTGAGCAGCCAGTGAACTGCTTCAGTAGAACTTAAAATCAGACGAGCGGGGACAGCAGACTAATAACGATACACAGAATTAGTCCAGTTTCTGTCCTACTTTCTAGACCTCACTTTACATACGTTTTTATATACAGTTCTGTGTTCCACATGACATCTGCCACTTCAGCCTCACTGCTAATAGGTTTTGGAGCCAATTCCTATCTTAACCCTTAAGCTCAACCCTTAATCTTAACTGGCCCTCAAAACCAAGTGTTGAGGGTTATTTTGTCACTTAGAAATGGGACACCCCTTAAATGCAGATTTTTCTGAGATTCGGGACAGCACTTGCACTAGAGGGAGCGCACATTTTTGAGATTGAGGGTTGAGATTGAGGGTTAAGCAAGGAATTGGAATTCACCCTTGGTCTCCCTGCTTCATTCTGTTGATGAATAGATCAGTGACAAGAAGATAAGTGGGAAACAGTCTTGGGCTCGTGATCTGCAGACTGAAATGCAACGTGTGTGTTTTGTATGTGGATGTTTTTGAGCATGTGTGCTTGTGTTCATGGGACATTTGGAGGCGCACATGCTTGTCTAAGTGTGAATGAAAAGGATATGAAGAAAAGAGAAAGCCATGGGAGCTTATTTCTATATTTATTTGATATCGTAGTGGAGCCATGAAGGCCTCTGTTAAAGAAAAAAATGATTAAGACATGAAGGCAGGCTGACTGTAGTGCTGCTAAGGTTGGCTTTGGGTCAATAGAGTAATACTGGATCAGGCTCTGTGTAGTCCTCTGTCCTGTATCACAGACCATGACTCAGAGGAGCTGTTAGTGAGATGGATTAACAATCCCATGTGGGGCAGTCGAGCTTCATTTGATCTACAACAAAACTGTGCTCGGTAATGGATCTCCTCATCAGTGAATCCCATCTAGCAGAAAGCTCCAGGGTCATTTATTAGTGTACAGGTTTGATGGTTGGAAGCAGGAAAAGGGAGATCCAGAGTGTAGTGGGAGAGACGGCAGCATAGACAGTCACACAGAGGTAGGTCCTCAAACACCTTCTGATATGGATGTTTCACTAAACCTGGCATGAGTGATATTGGCTTTAGGACTGGCCCTGTGGAGGAGGATGCGAAGAGGCTGGGTTGTATTGAGAGCGAGATAGAGGGATGTGTAGAGGCAGGTCTGGGTCTGAGTGGAAACTTGAATGGAGTGGAAACTGGGCTGGAGGCCACTCAGCACATCCACCTTATCCTTGCCAGAGCAATCAGCTATCAGCTAGTTCAGAGAATGAACCACTTGCACCCTGAGTAAATTCCGCAGGGGTTTGTTGGGACGAGGCCTCAGCTTTCTGTGCTCTAACGTGGGCACATTTTTAGTAAGCGAAGTCCTCGTTGTTTACTGGAAAAGGTGCCAGAGCCTGTCTGTCTTTTAATGGGATCACAGTGGACACCCCAGGAACCACCGCCAGGTGAAGTGATTCCGCTCTTAACTTGCAGCTGTGTAAACAGTCACTCTCACACACACACACATGCAGCAACACATAATAAAATACTTGCTGGCTCACACTGAGGGAAATGCTCACTTTCCCTTCTGTTCTCAAATAAAAACAAAGCTTATTTTTCTTGCTTTTGTGTAAGTTCTTGGCCCTGTTAAAAACAACGAGTTGCATGAAAGATGTAAACAAATTAAACACGAGCCGGTGTTGTCTTTTTCTCAGGCTGGGAACATTCAAAGGACCATGACATTATTCCTCCCCTCTCACCCTCTATATTGCTTTTGTATTTCATTTTCTCATAAAACCTCCCTTTTTCTGTCAACCTTAAATTGGTTATAACTTTTATTACTTGCCATTATTTGGTCATTCCTGAAACCTTATTAGACCTTAAAGTAGTGATATGTCACATCAGCCAGCTTTTTTTGTGTTTATACAAAACACATAGTTACACACCTCTTTGGAATGTTGGTGCTATGGTCATTTTTAGGACGCAACTTTACTCAGACAACATGGTCTATAAGGTTATGTTTGTGCTAAGAATGAGGCAGGGAGGAAACAGCCCCTAGTGGCCCGGGCAGTAGTCATACTGTTAAAGGCATTTAGACTTTAATGCTCCATTGTTTATGTAACCAAGAGAAAATGGAGACTCCCCGATGGCCCTTTTGAAAAGCAGATGCCAGAGATTTTTGCCTCGGCATTTTACGGCTTATTTGCTACCAAGGAGATCCTGAGATTTCTTGTGGGACTAAATCTTTCCCCACTTTGCACGTGTCAGGCAAGAAGCTGCCTGTGAGGAGGGGTTAAGCTGCTCGTGCGATCATACTTAAGTGCACAGTTCGTTTTTTTGTCAGTGTTAAGACAAACTGATAATTGCAGAAAAAAGAGTCCACTTCCAACTGCCTTTCTCTTTCAAGGAAAGAGTCTCTTACTGCATGATACATCAGTTCTGCTCTCTGCATTATCAGGACACATGATAATGTTAAAGATACATGGCAGCACAAGGTGGCGGCCTCCATAAAGCAAGGTCCTTGCCTAAAGTAAATATAGTAAAAGGCTGATCCTAAGCCATGAAAACCAAACAGTTTCTATTTTAAAGCGATTATAAACTTAAACAAACATAGCGGTTGTTCTTTGGTCCGTGTCATAAAGATGCAGCAGTAGCAAGAGGTTTGCAAGGACACGATGGGACTTTTTCCTTTTTCCTTGTGTGAAAAAAAAACTTAAAAGGTACTGAGTGAACACTGTTTCTTCATTGTTTTGGATACGGAATAATGCATTTAATTTGCGCCATAAATCAAGCTGTCATTTTTTCATGGAAATTCCATTCCCAACGGAAACCAGCATAATATAGTGAAGGTTAGGCTAATAGGGGATCAGTTTCATCATTACACTGTGCATTCATTAATAACATCTAAATCTGCTTGCAGACATGCACTGAATTGCACAGATTCTCCAGAGATTGTGCAGAGGGACTCTCCAGAGTGTGTGAAGGGCTCGTGTCCTGCTTCCTTCATGCTTAAGCTGGGCTCCATCCTCTCTCATGCTCTGATTATTAGTGATGAACGCCTCTCCCCCAGACAGTGACTCAAATCTCCTCACATTACCCCAAGTTCATGTGAAAACTGCTGTGATGACATTCATTCATTCATTCATTCATTGTCTTCTGCTTTATCCTCCAGATAATAGTTACGCAGGTAACCGTTCAAATGGTGATACAAGCATGCAGACCTTATTTAACCTATGTTAATAAAAAAAAAAAAAAAAGAAAAATTTCCAGATGGTATTCGGTATGAAAATTGCTTTTCCAGAATCAGAATTTTGCCCCAGCATGTCATACTTGATGATTTTGGCATATATGTGTTATAAGATAAGAGAGTCCTTTATTTGTCCCGCAGTGGGGAAATTTTACAGTGTTACAGCAGCAAGACAGTAAAGATGAGGATAATAAATAACAACAAGTAAAAGTGCAATGTGCTAAATTCACAACTGACATGCCACACTGTAGAATGTAAATATGTACAAAAACCCTATAAAATGCCTCTCATTTGTGACAGATATACAGTATCTCATGAACAATTTATGGCTTGGCTGCCAAAGCTTGTGCATTTACCACTTGCCTTGTAAAGTGTGTATAATCAGCAGGTCAAATAATGTGCATATTTATCAACATATCGCTCATCTGAGGATTAAGAGGTCGGGCCTTTAAAAGATAATCTACAAGTAAACACTTTAAGAGCCACCATAACTGATCCTTGCTTGAAATATGGCTTGGATAATGGTTCATTTTCACAGTTGAAGCACTTGCACCATCCACGACATCCTGATCTGCCATTCATCTCCATTCTTCAGCCCATTCCCAGTCAGCTGGGCTCTGTGTTGTTGGTCGACAGACTGTGAACTGAACCCAGTTACAGCCTGGCTTCATAGGCGGCATGTTTTGCATGCTGAAACAGAGCTGCTTTAGTTGCAGGAATAGCTACACATGACCCATATAAAGACCCACAACTTCATAGGAGTTTCATCTATACACACTTCTCAAGGATGTCCAGGTCACCATCACTCAGTCCTCGGGGCACTCTGACTCAGTTTGATGAAAACATCTCCTGCTTCAGGACAAAATGTCCAAGGTTTGATAGACGGTCTTTTTTTTTTCCCCTTTGCCACAGAAGCCTGAGACTAAATCACAACCAGTAGAAACATGAAAGAAGAGAATTCCCTTGCTCTTTGCTGGTGGAATGATAGAGGTCATGCACAGGAATCCATCTAAGGGCACTTTCACACCACTAGTTGGATTATTTGATCCGCATCAGGCAATACAACTGTTATTATGTAACATATGACTCCAGTGTGGTCCGCTTTCACACCAGCAAACGAACCAAAATTGGCCCGATTGACGTTTCATCAATGTGTTTATATCTTCTGGTAGAAAAGCGCCAATTTTGACTCACTATGGAGCAACACGTTCACACATTGCTACTTGCTCTGATCTTCGTTTATTACATTCTCCGTATTGGCCATTTTTGGCAAAATATCCAATTTGAGAATGAGTCGCGGCTGCGTCTGGAGAACAATCTGCTGATGCGCTGGAGTCGGCGAAGACGTATATCGCGTCATTTCAGGCAGAGGAGACGCGCTATTTTCATGAATGTGGTCGTGCTAACTATGAGACGAAGATTGCTCCAAAGACCTACAAGGTAGGCTATGTCCATGGAATTTACTGCAGAATATGGTTTGGACCCGAGTTCGCGTTCTCACCAGAGGGACCGCACCAGAGTCTGACATTTGGTGCGGAGTCAAGCGGACCGAGACCACCTCTTTTTGGCGGTCTCGGTCCGCTTGATTTGGTGCGGACCCGAGTGCGATTGATGCTTTCGCACCAACGAAAACGAAACGAACTAGAGTTTTTGGTTAGAATGGATCGTTTGGTGCGCACCAACTGCTGTTGGTGTGATAGCGCCCTAAGACTCCTCGGTCCTTGACCAAAAGCAACTGGGCTAAACTGGCAACTTTGCTGTGAGGCAAAGTGTGCAAGCCACTGCACCACCATGTTCCCACTATAATGACATGTTTAAGGCAAAAGAGAAATGCCTTTTCTCCTGTTACGTAATGCCACTTACTAAGACAGATTACCATCAATTATATACTTTCAGGCAAACGTACACAAATCAGTCACTCACTGTACATTTTCTCTTTGCGTCACCCACTGTGCTAATGTCAAGAGTGGAACAGCAATCATGCGAATTACACGAGACCTAGTGTTGACAGAACCTTCATAAAACAGCGTTGTATAAGTGCCATAAGATCTTAGTCGGCTTGTGAGCATTTTTTTTTTGTCAGTCTAATGTTCAGTCAAAGGTTAAATTACAGCTGAAAGGTGCAATGTTTTTAATTATGACTAACCAACCGTGTCTTACAGCTCCAGGAAAGAGGGTCCAACGTAAAAGTGCCAATATGACAATATCTTATTGTTACCTCACCATATTATTTGTACCAGACACACTTTTACAAATAATATAATGGAGTATAACGTGAACTTGTTTTATGGTGAACTTATGGACACTTTTGCATTGGTGCAAAGTTTAATACTGAAAATTGATTTTCCTAGTCTGTGCCACAACTGTGATACTACGTCTATAAAACATAGTTTATGAAAATGCTGAACCACTACTTTTTAAATTTAATCTTCAAGTTTTCAACTGTCTAGTTTCTTTCACGTGTATTTACGTTTCTCTTTTTGGTGTTTTACTGCCTGCTGAACTTAATCATGACTGTGCATTTTGTGACAACTTGCCAATTACTGCACTCCTGGTGTGCATTAGTCCATGTGTTCGCTCAGAGCTCAGCTTTATTGAAAGAGTCTGGACCACAGCCTCATCTGTTTGCTCAGCTGGTTGACTCAGGACTGCTGTCCCCAAACATCCATTACCTCTGTGATTCCTGCTCGGTCCACATACAAGAATTAGTTTTGAAGGTCATGCATAGAGGCCTTAAATGTGATTATAAAGTTCCCATGTTGATCATTATTTATTCCAACATATTTTTTATGCATATTAATATCATATCATGTATAGGCAGTCTATATAAATAATAAGCTGAGGGCCTGTCCACATGGAAAGAAGTGTAGATGAATATTTCTTACATTGATTTTTTTGTGTAAGGGACATTTTGATGCTAACTGAATGCTACATAGATTATTCACCACACTTGGAAGGGAAGAGTGAGGGAAAAGATATTCAGCTGCAACATGTCACCAATAAATGTTGCTAAATATATATTTAGTGTGTAACTAAATTTATACACTGGACCTAAGGGGTGTCCAGCATGCATCATTCAGAGAAATTAAATTGTTTACTTGTACTTTATTCTTGATTTCAATTAAAACTTAGGCAGGGTTCTGGTATGGCATAGCATAATTAGGCCTTGTTTAGACTGTAGGCCAAATCTGATTTGTATCAGAATCTGATCACCCTGAACCAACTGTTCACATTATACTGTATACTGCAAATAATCAGATCTGATCGGTATGTGTCCATATTGACATTGTCTAGTCTAGTCTTCAGTCAAGACAAACTCAGACCAGTCTATACTGTTGTCGTCTTTTCTGTTGATCGTTTGTGCCTTCAAAGAACTTCCAGATCCATGTGATTGTGAGGGACACAGAACCCCGGGGGAAGACACTGTAAAATCCTATTTGAGACATTCACATTGAAACGGATCTGTAAGAATCCGATCTGAATCATATTTGAAACCTCCTCAGACTGCTAAAAAAGCTAGATCTGGATATGCTTAAAAATACAATTATGGCCGTAGTCTAATCAAGGCCTTAGAAACCTACCTTAACCTTAAAGGTGAAGTAAGTAGTTTATAGTGCCATCTAGAGGAGAGGCTGAAATTTACAACAAAGAACTGCTCCTCTGCTCACCCCCTCCCTTCCCTGAGCGCTACGGTATCCTCAGCCGGTCAAATGTTGTCTTCGTTTAAATATCAACCCCATTTATATGGCATATAACATGGAGAGAATTCCATCCATCCATTATTTACCGCTTTATCCTCCACCAGAGGGTCGCGGGGGGTGCTGTGCCTATCTCAGCAGACATTGGGTGACAGGCGGGGTCACACACTGGACAGTTCGCCAGTCCATCGCAGGGCCACATATAGAGACAAACAACCATTCACTCACACCTACGGTCAATTTAGAGTGACCAATTCACCTAATCCCCATCGCATGCTTTTGGACTGTGGGAGGAAGCTGGAGAACCCGGAGAAAACCCACGCACACGCGGGGAGAACATGCAAACTCCTTGCAGAAAGACTCTTGTTCCGAAGTTGTTCCAAACGGGGAACCCGGGCCTTCTTGCTGCAAAGACAAAAGTGCTAACCACTACACCAACCGTGGGGCCTATGTAGAGAATACATTTTGTGAAATGCATACTATGTATTTGGAGCATGCATGCACATGTGTACAGTAAGAGAAACCCACAACAGTCAAAAGGTTGGTGTAGTTTTCCTGTGCACTCTATTTGCCCTGCCCGCTGACCCCAGATCCCGTGACATTCATGGCTTCTCCAGCTAAGTGATCCATGGGTTTAGCTGCTCGCTGAGCTGAGAGGCAGCTGATTGATATACTGTGTGTGTTTGTAGAAGAGCATCGAGTGGAACACAAGCCAACAGCAGTAAAACGCCGCAATATATTGGGCAAGACGTCTGTGTGCTATAGCATATCCTTTCTTGGCTTTGTATGATATACAAACACATGAGCGTGTGCTATTGTCTGCTCAGTCCCGGCCTCCTCAGGTGGAGGCTGACCTTACATGTTTTGATTTATGCTTTGATTTCATTCCATTATATTCTGTAATGCTGGATGGATTTCAGCAGGCAATGTTAACCAGTAAATCAGAGAGTACAATGTGTGTAATCTGTAGCTGACATTGAAAGCTTATATGTTTTACAGGCTACATTTGTTCCCCATGCATTAAATGGATTGCGAAAGATGTGTCATAGATGGACACACATCTGAAAATATGAAGACATATGGTACGTGTGATACTATAGACGTTTGTATTTCAGCACAGAGTGTTTGAATGTGTGTGTGTGTGTGCTTTTTGTTAACTATTTAGGACACTTTCTGACCTTTTCAGGAACAGTAGTCTGTGTGTGTGTGTGTGATGGTGGTGAGGAGAGTCGTGGTGGGCTAATATGCAGAGATAGTGGAATCATTAAACCACGTCTTAGTAATGGAGACTAATGTGGGATTAGGCTGACCTAATGACATGTGCCCGTCTGGAATGCTTCGGTAGCAGCAATCAGCGTGGAAAACTGAGTGATATGGAATTTCTTTGACAAGCATTCATTCATATTCATAAGCGGATACTAATGTGGAAAAAAAAAAAAACCCGCGAGGGTAGTTTACTTGGGGGGGAAAATAAGGATAAGCTTGTGGAAAATTATCTCACTCGGTAAATATGATTGTGCTCAGACAGACATTGAAGTCGCCTCATTTTTCCTTTGAAAAAGTTACTGAATCCCACATAGAATATAAAGCATCCGGTAACGGTGAACATATCGATGTGGTTTATGAAGAAATGTGTGCGTTAACAGCTAAGAATAACAAATGTGTCAGGTTGGAGCTGTGCTTTCCTCTGCGCTCTGCACTTTGCTCGACACCGACTGTGATGCGATACGAGAGGTTTGATGGACGTGCATTTTCCATCATGACGCTTTCAGCAAGCAAGTCTGTGTACAAGATTGGGCCTGTCTCTGCCTTGAGTATCGCTTCCTTGATGGAGTGTGTCAGTGAGTGAGTGAGTCAGTTAGAGCATCAAGGGAGGAGGAAAATATTCTTCTTTTTTTTTTTTTTTTTTTAAAGAACAAAACATGTAATCAGGGTTTTAGAAGAAAGAGAACCAGGTCCTTTGCGTACACCTGAACTTAACCCCTCTGACTTTGCACTGCCCAGGCCACTGTGTTCGTCCATGTTAAGATTGACTGTGTGCACTGAGGCACATCAATGGAGCGGTCTTCTGCAGCCTTCCATGAATTCTTACTATTATTATTATCAGAGCTGCAACTAACGATTATTTTCGGAATCGATTAATCTGTCGATTATTTTCTCAATGAATCGATGAATCGTTTGGTTCATAAAATGTCATAAAATGTTAAAAAAACGTTGATCGGTGTTTGTCAAAGCTGGACATTATGATGTTCTTGAACGTCTTGTTTTTGTCCACAAACCAAAATGATTCAGTTTGAATGATTTCTTTGTTTATGTGGAGCAAAGAAACCAAGAAAATATTCACATTGAAGAAGCTGAAACAATCAGAAATCTTGTTTTAATCATGAAAAAAGCTTCAAACCGATTATCGATTATCAAAATAGTTGGCGATTAATTTACTTATCGATTCAGCTCTAATTTATTATTGTTAATTGATTCAATGAATCAGTTCAACTGCATCTCTCAGCACGTATACCCACACATTGCTGCTATATAATCAAACACAATAATCAAATGCATAACTGCCATGTCACTGTCATGGTCTGTCACTGCCTGTCACTCAATACTGATACGTAGATCCTCCTCAAAATCATTTATATCAGCGATACAATCCCATAAAAGCCCACTTACTGTCATGATTCATGTCAATACAAGAAATCTTTACATAAACTCACCCAAACTTGTTTTGTATAGTTAAAGGCACAGTTTTTTTTTTTAATTTAGCAACATTTCAGTTTGCATCAGAACTGAAATGTTTAGTTTATGAGTTGTGGGCTATTGTAAACACATTATGGTTTAAATTGGTGGCTTCCATAGAGCTGACCAA
Organism: Microchirus variegatus; assembly: GCF_963457635.1. Taxonomy (NCBI): domain Eukaryota; kingdom Metazoa; phylum Chordata; class Actinopteri; order Pleuronectiformes; family Soleidae; genus Microchirus; species Microchirus variegatus. Next base: position 28,413,910 of record NC_139809.1, read on the forward strand.
GATCTGGATATAAACACAACAGTCTCATTCTGGAGTAATGAAAAACAGTTCATACAATCAGGTATCATTTAAAATATACTTTATTTTCAGTTTGTGCCAAAATTGTATAAACATCTTGCCTTCAAGCCATTGTCAAATTACTTCACACTGTGCTGATTAAGCCTATCAGTTCCACATGACCAAAGATTTTCTACACTGCAACTTAAAGAAACCTTGGTAAAAACCAAACCCATGCTTTCCCACAGAAATCTTAATTGACACCTTCATCTTATCCCGGCTAGATTGCTGTAACACAATCTTTTCATTTGTCTGCCAGCCTTCTCACAAACACTAGCTGTAGATTACATATCTGCATAACCCCAAGGCTCTCACCTCATTACAGATCACAAAGCCCCTGCACCCATGAAATCCTCAGCATTAAGTCCAATTTATACTCCTGCGTAAAGTGCTCTGCGTAGGTTACGCAGAGTCCTCTGCGTCGACGCAGAGCCTGTCGAAGAGCCTCTGCGTCGTCTCCGACTGCACAAAAATATTTTTTAAGTGTCCGTCACTCCGTCAAGGGACAACGGAGACGGCAAAAGCTGCGATTGGTCCTCAGGACAGGCCGAGCGAAGCTGCTCTGTGCCGGCTCACAGTGCGCACCGAGCGTCCACAGAGGCGGAGCTGATCACCGCCGACAACTTCGCTGCCAAACTATAAATACGTCATATCTTAACACACACGGCACATGTTTAGACTCTAAATGGCCAATTTCTCGCCTCAAATTATCTTAAAACTGCGTTCCGTGACACAGAAAAGTGAGAAACGGCCACTGTTTCAACAACAACAACAGTCTTTCTCTCTCGGACGCCATTGCTCACTGTAGCCAGAAGCACAACAACCTTGCGCAGCGACCCCTACTGATCGGGCGGGAAATTGCAGCGCGTGTCCGTCACCACGAAGTTTGAAGGCTCGAGACGTCTCCGTGGTGACACAGTCGGAGAAGTATAATGTGGCCCTCTCTGTCATTGTCAGAGCTGCAGAATATCAAGACAAGAAAATAACCCCCCATGCCACCATTTATACAGACTAGTCTTCTGTTAATTCTATTGTATTTTTTATTTATTTATTTGTCTACACTGATCTTTGCAAATATTTTTTTTATTTTTACTGTTATATGTCATGTGAAGGTCTTTATTCCCTTTCTTCATGCCCATTGCTACCCTGCACTGCACATTGCTCTCCTCCTCCTCAAACTCGGGGGGGGAAGTACTCAAACATGACTGGGCCATTTATCACACAGGTTATTAAGAAGCAGCAAAGCAATGAATCAATTAAGTGCTCCTGACTGTGGGGTATTGTCAATAGAACTGAGGAAAAATGTTACAAAAACAACAATCCAAGGTTGTTAAGGAACTATTAAAGCATATATTATTAGCACAGCTCATAAACGCCTGCCTGTTTCAGTCTGTTTTTAGTTCTGTTTTGATCAAACCGTGCAACTTTTGTGAGTGATATTTGGATGCAGATCATACTAACATGCTGCCAGGTACAACATGCAGTAAAAGACTTGGTGAGCAACACACCTTGAGTAATGAAATGCCCAATGTGCTGCAGTAAAATTACAATTATTAAATGTAGTAAAACACACTACTAAAATGCTACACCAACCAAAGGCAGTGAGCTGAGCTGCAGCAGAGCTTAAGCCATTCATAAATCTGCATTCATTAATGTAGATGAATCCACAGCCAGTTTTACCCACCAATCACTTTCCTGCACTAGATCTTACTTGTGACATTTGATACGACGGCAACTGTTATGTTAACCAATAATACACCGAAAGAGATTTATTTTTGAAGCTATTTCCAACATAGCTCTGGTTGTTTCTCCTTTGCTGCCATGTCTACTGACATCCGAGGAAAGGAAAACAAACACTGCTGGTGTGAAGGTGTGGGCAGGAGTCTGTCTTTGGGGATTTAACATTTTTTGCCCTACGCTCCAAATATTATTGCTGAGATTTAAAGGTCTGACTGCTCCAGTACATAGTGTCACATTATGTGCGTAGTGGCTGTTAATTCTTTAATATTACCGCAATAGTCAGAATATTTAAGGCCAAATTAGATGGAGTATCAAGTGACTGCAGTCAGGCTAAGCATATGTGGGTGTGTTGTGCCTCTTAGGGTGCTTTCACACCACTAGTTGGATTATTTGATCCGCACCAGGCAATACAATTGTTATTATGTAACATATGACTCCAGTGTGGTCCGCTTTCACACCAGCAAACCAACCAAAATTGGCCCGATTGATGTTTCATCAATGTGTTTATATCTTTCCGGTTGAAAAGCGCCAATTTTGACTCACTATGGAGCAACGCGTTCGCACATTGCTACTTGCTCTGATCTTCGTTTATTACATTCTCTGTATTGGCCATTTTTGGCAAAATATCCAATTTGAGAATGAGTCGCGGCTGCGTCTGGAGAACAATCTGCTGATGCGCTCGAGTCGGCGAAGACGTATAACGCGTCATTTCAGGCAGAGGAGACGCGCTATTTTCATGAATGTGGTCGTGCTAACTATGAGACGAAGATTGCTCCAAAGACCTACAAGGTAGGCTATGTCCATGGCATTTACTGCAGAATATGGTTTGGACCCGAGTTCGCGTTCTCACCAGAGGGACTGCACCAGAGTCTGACATTTGGTGCGGACTCAAGCGGACCGAGACCACCTCTTTTTGGCGGTCTCGGTCTGCTTGATTTGGTGCGGACCTGAGTGCGATTGATGCTTTCACACCAACGAAAACGAAACGAACTAGAGTTTTTGGTTTCGAATGGATCGTTTGGTGCGCACCAACTGCTGTTGGTGTGAAAGCGCCCTTACTTTTATTATAAACAGAGGGAATGAGTTTACAATTTGAAGCATGTTTCATCCAGTGTTTGCAGAAATAGAAAGAAAGCGTACCAAGAGTTCTGTAAGTCCAATGTAACAATAAGTTCCAACATAATACTAATATGGTTTAAATGTTTTACCTCAGAAGTTGGAAACAACTAGACCAACTTAACCAAATTTCTGTATCAGTTATTGAATATAATTTTGCAATGATAATATTTTTGGCCACATTGCCCAGCCCTTATATAAAGTACGTACTTTATATATTTAAAATGACACAATCAAGAGCCTAAATGCAGCTACATGCATGATCACTTCATCTGAAGCCAAACATGGACAACTAAATGTTTGTCGAAGGCGCACAAATCTTTATCGTAATCTCCGAACAAATGCTGCAAGTCAAACATGTCAAGTGATTGTTAGTAATGGTTCGTACTGGAGTCAATAAGATGCTCTCTCCAAGTTTTGCAATAACGCAGAACTCCGAGTGTGAGGGAGGCCGCAGGAGGAAAGTCTGAATGTGTGATGTGGTAAATGAGATTGTGCAGAGATGCATGCAATGTTGAGGAATTGAAGTGTTTTTCCCCATTTTTGCAGAGTCAGAAACTAATAAATGCCTTGTGCCACAGCCTTTGATGCAAGTGGTGCCGTCTAAAGTCGTGTAGAACAACAATAAAAGACTATGTTTGTTGAGATCCAGACTGCGCGAAACCAGCCAACTTTGAATGAAGTGAGGGGGCCACTTCTTCAAAGTGTCAACCTTTGTCGTAGTGGATTTTGGTGTTTATGTGTTCGGCGATGAAACCTCCTCTCCACACCAGCGATAAAACACTTCTTGACCTTTTTATCACTTTCACCTCAGCCCCTCAACAGCTAATTCCTCAGGACCTGAGGGGGGGTGGGGGGGCAGCATCTTCTGTATGCTGCCCTAAGTGTCTCCTCCACAGTGACCTACACTGACAGACAGCATGCTGCATAATGATCACGACCTCAATTTATGAGGTGCAGCCTTTTTTCAGATACTATTTGTTACACAGGGAGGTAATCTACTAACACACAGGAGATTATTAAAATTGTCACCACTGAATTTATTATGGGACTAATGTCTTTCTTGCATTGCATTTGTCAAGGCAAAGGCAGCTTTATTTGTGTAGCACATTTCATACACGTACACAATGGCAACCCAATGTGCTTAACATAAAAACAAAGTATAAAACTGAGTGCAGAACATTGTTTTTGTGCTTTAAAATTCCCCAATCATAAGCACATGAGAATAAAAATGTTTTTAACCTGGATTTAAAAATATTTGGTGCTAATGTCAGTCCCACTGGTAGGTTGTTCCACTGCTTCACCATATTTGGTTTGAACTCTGGGCTCAACTATCTGCAGTGAGTCAGTCGATCTCAGAGCCCTGCGAGTATTATATATTTTTTTTAAATACGTCATTACTGGAAAACTGGACCCAAACCATTAAATGATTTGTAGATGAGCAACAGAACTTTAAAGTCTATTCTATAGCTGACTGGGAGCCAGTGTGAAGACGTCATTGGCCTACTTCACTGCAGCACACGTAACATCTGTCTTGTACTCGTGCTTGCACATGCAGACATGCAGTACGTCTGCTCAGATCTGCCTTTGTGTTTGAGGTGCAGATAAGATTCCTGCCCTGATTATGAGCAGTGTAGTGTCTTGTTTGAAATGTTGAATCGAACATATAGTCTTGGGCTGCTACTTTAGTCTGCCATAAGCCAGTTGCTCATGACTCTGTTCAGACCGGGTATTTACAAATGTCCTCAGTGATCCGATCACATACAGATAGCAATGTGCAGGTCTGAACACACTCATTGTGCCCTGAATGTGTCCTCGGATCCAATCACATCAAACACATGCAGACGGAGTTAGAGGACACATTTATAAGCGCAATCCAACATCCTTTGACATGCATTAAAATAACATGTTGTAGACCATGGCCAATATAAACACTAATCAACAAGTGTACAGATTTTAGTGCTACATCCGTGTGAGTACTTCTGTTGCACATTATGCACATACACACACACTAACAAGGGACTGTACAATGAGACTTCTCTCA
>NC_139809.1:28423866-28426366 GCF_963457635.1 Microchirus variegatus
TTCACCACTTTGCCCCCGACTTTCAGCCACATTCACTTCATGTGAACACACTGGTCTGAAGTGACGGCCACTGCTTGTCACTGGCTGTTTTGAAGGTGGCTTCAGGACTGACCGCTTTCTCTGAAAGAGTCTCTTGACCTGAACTGGTTACATTATCTTAACTTTATTACACATTACTGTATTATTGTTACTTTTGTGACTAGAATTGTAATTCTGTGGTATTTTATAGTGGGGGTTGGGGCCTTCAAATAAGCCCTATGGACTTTTTGCCTCTCTCTCTTAATCTTTGTCTTTTTGTGTATTATTTTGTACAAAACAACAACTAAAAAGGGCCCACGGTTGGTGTAGTGGTAGTTAGCACTCTTGCCTTTGCAGCAAGAAGACCAGGGTTCCTGGGTTCGAGCCCCGTTTGGAACAACTTCAGAACAAGGGCCTTTCTGCAAGGAGTTTGCATGTTCTCCGGCTTCCTCCCACAGTCCAAAAACATGCGATACGGTCACTCTAAATTGACCGTAAGTGTGAGTGAATGGTTTTTTTGTCTCTATTATGTGGCCCTGTGATGGACTGGTGAACTGTCCACGGTGTACGCCTATCGCCCAATGTCAGCTGAGATAAGCACAGCAACCCCCTCTGGTGGAGGATAAAATGGTAGATAATGGATGCATGGATTTGTATGCTTCGTCCTTCTGAAAATCGTCTCAAACAATACTGTCAGACTTGAGGCTAAGTCCAAATATGATGAATAACTTGGTTTTTTGAGGAGTAGAATTCACTCCAGAAACTTTTTGTAGGCGCTTGTTTGTGTTTCCATCAATACACCATAATTTCTGGGCAATGGTGGATCAGTGGTGGAGTGAATCGTCTTTCAACTGGAAGGTCGAGGGTTAGAGCTTCAATTTCACTAGTCTACATGTTGATGGCTGTGCCAGCTGTGTGAAGCGGCTGCACATACATTAGATCAGGGGTGTCGAACTCTTTGTCACTGAGGGCCACATCAGCATAATGGTTACCCTCAAAGGGCCAGATGTAACTGTCATACAGAATAAATGTTACTAAATGTTACCAACTGTAACTTTCTGTATTTATTACTTATTCACGTTACAAATATGATGCATTATAGATGTAACCTGGTCCGCGATGGTGTTTCTTGACAAACTAACAGTTTTAAAAGTCTGTATCTGGTCGGGTCAGACCTGCTCACACACCTTCAGCATGCACTGCTTTAAAAACTCACCCTCAGAAAAAGACTTTGAAGCACGGGTGATTTCTTCACTGCCCCATCGTTTTTGGTCGTGGCTTTTGTGAACACATTCTGCCGCGATCATTCTGCTCAATCTCAATTTCACTCGTCGCATGATGCGTATACAACGATACACCGAGGTCTAGTGGCGGGATGCTGTCACTTTGCGGGTAACGCAATCGCCATGCATTGTGGGAAATGTAGTTTATGGTCGACGCACGCCTTAAAGCAGCATAGACCTATTTTAACACAGATTTTTAAGACCAATTAATCACTCGCGGGGCCACATACAATGACGTGGCGGGCCACATCTGGCCCCCGGGCCTTGAGTTTGACACATGTGCATTAGATGAAGTGTGTGAGTGAATGGGTGAATGGCAGTGGTAGGGTAAAGCAGCATCAAGACTAAAATATGTAATACGCTATATGACAATACAGCTTTTTCTGCAGTCTCACTTTTCTAGCAGCGTTGCCGTTGCCTCCATGTGTCTTGACGATCACTTCCTGTAACGCGAGCTCAACACCACTGTAGTGAGAAACGCACACAGTCATGTGGAGCTGGTAGGGTTAATCGGCATTGTGAGAATGGTTTAATTGTAATGGACATTTGGTTATATATACACACACTACAGTTTTAAACCAGACCTCTGAGCAGCAGCAGCAGCAGCACACACACAATGGACATGTGAAAAACATTATAGGGCAGAAACACAAACTGTAGGTCGATTGCTTGGCACGGTTGCCTCAACCTCAACAGCAGGTCTGTATTTGTTACTGCAGTCTGCTGCACTTTTGATGGTACTCGCAGATTACAGTAGTTTGAGATGCATGCTGAAATGTTTCTGGCCCCCGCAATAAATGTAAATCAGTTCTGGTTTCTTTCTCCAAGCCCTGAAATAAACACTTACATTTTTAGCTGTGAGATACTTTTCTCTCTCTCGCTGCTAGTTTGTACTGTGGATTTACTTTTCTGTAAACTGTTGCCTGCAGCAGCTGCTGCTGCTGAAGGATGTTGAAATGCTCCGTGGCGCTTAGGGGAACTTACAGTCAGCTGATATATTATATATATCGGCTCTTGTCATTGAGTCAAATGTAATGCGAGTGCGGTGACTCTGTGTTTATACACATACATCAATGCCGCGCTAAATAAAAACAAAGTTTTACATAGACACTTCACGTCTCTGTTAGGTGCAACAGAACCATTTTCCATCTGTTTGCATGTGGATCTCATACTTGATGTTTTCTTTTAAACCCCCCCCC